>NC_054379.1:142284916-142407416 GCF_017654675.1 Xenopus laevis
AAGCCTGGACAGACTACCCAAACATACCTCTCTGTGTATGGCCAGTCTTAGTGGCATAAGATAAGGTAAGAACATCAGACTCAAGACACTATTGTGAAAGTAATAGCCTGCAGTGCCCATGGCTCATCAGATTTGAAACTCATATACATTGAAAGGCTAATTAGTCCCCAGCAGAGATGGTGCATTTTGTAGCTACTGTACTCTAGCATGTATCTGGACTTATTTAATCAGTCATACACCATGTGGATTTTCATAAGTTGCTGGTATTAAAGCAATGAGGTTGTGATCCTATTAAGTTATTTTGTAGCACCTCAAACAGTGCCCTTTAAATAAGAAAAATACACCACACGCTTAAATACATGCAGGAAAGAAGGTTGCAAACACATCCCTTTAATACTTTCATTGTGGAATTTGCAAGGTTATGCTGCTTAGATGATAATTTTGCTCTATATGAAAATGATTTGTGAAGGGATATGCTGGACTATACGTAGCCCTGCACTAGGCAAGTTGTCCTCTTATATTGACTTAGTATCAAAATTGGGAAATGCACACCCTGAATAAATAAGTATGGTTCTAATCTACTGGAATCAGCCCATTCAACAATCCCAATCCATTAACACATAACAAAAAGGGATTGCACACTAGAAAAATGTTATCAAATAATAGCATAATGTAAAATGCCTAACACGTTTCAACCAAAAAGGTCTTCAACAGAGGAAAAAATACAGAGTGTGTCGCTCAGCTGTGTGTAAAATCCCATGTAGTAACCCAGGTTTGGTACTTGGGGCAAATTCACTAAGCGCTGAAAATACACTAGCGACGCCTTTGCCGCACTTCACTAGGTGAAGTTTCACCAGGGCACCGCTTATTCACTAAAATGCTCAGGGAGGCGAAAGGTTGCGAAGTTGCGCTAGCGTTAATTCGTCAAGCAAAGCAAAGTTACACTAGCGATGCCTAATTTGCAGACGGCGCCAAGTTAAAGTACAATGGGGTAGCAGTAACTACTTTACACTACACAAGCCTACATATTCATAAAATAAAATATGTTAGGAAATGTAGGGGGGTGCCCCCAAAAAAAATTACAATCTTTTTCAGCCTATCGCTTTTAAAATAGTAAAAGACGCCAGCATTTTTTGGGAAAATTTCAAATTTTTTTGAAGCAAGTCCTATCTACTCTATTGCACTTCGCCTGGTCTGAGGTGGCAAAGGCAAGTCTGGCGCAAGAGATAACGTTCAGTAAAATGCGCAAGTTAGTGAATTAGTGTGGTTATGTCCCTTCGCCATAGCGCAACTTTGCCTGGCGTAAGGGCAGTGGCGGGCCAAGATGACCGGGCGGCCTAGGTGACCCGGGCGGCCACCGCGCTCTCCTCCGTGCTCCCCTCTGAGCTCGCTCGTGCGGACATGCGTGCTCCTGAACACATTGTGCGCACACATGCGCAGAACGCCGGAGGGGAGGGTGTTAGAGCGCTGGAGGGGATGGAGGCAGGGAGGCATAGGAAAGCGAAGGCAGGGATAGGTGAGAGGCGGGGAAAGTCACTGAGGAGAGACGGGGTAAATCACTTGAGGGGAGGGAGGCGGGGAGGAGTGCCGGAGGAGTGGGAGGAGCAGTGAACATGGACTACTAGAGGTAGGCAAAAGTCAGGTACCTGCCCAGCGCCCCCCTTTCATTGCACCTTAGGCAGGTGCCTCTTCTGCCTACCCCTGGTTCCGGCCCTGCATAAGGGTGCAAAGTAGCGCTAGAGTAGGTCCACTTCGCTAGCGAATTTATGCCAGCACCCGTTAGTAAATCGGTGAAGTATCTAAATTATGTCACACTGGCGAATTTGCGCTAGCGTTAGCCGCTTTGTGCTTTAGTAAATTTGCCCAATAGACTGGTGATGGCAAACTTGCAGTATTGCTTCAAAGTCACTGGGCTCTTGGAATTTTGGAAAGATATTTTTGGTATAGCATAGATGGAAATGATAAATACTTGGCCTAAACAAAGCAGCAGATAGCCCTCTGCAGGGGACGTTCACCTATAAATAAGCCTTTTTATGCAAGAATTGCAAGAAATTTTTTTCATATCTTCCCAATTGCTTCCACCAGCACTGGGAGGTGATCAAAATATAGAGATCTTGACAGTTCAGTCCACGTGAAATAGTCTTTGCCCGCAATAAACACAACACAGGGAATTATCCTGGATCACTTTCCATTGTGTACAATGGAAATCACACAATGTTTGGCCCACAAGCCTGAAGGTGCAGCTAATTCCTGGAAGCAGAAAACTATCAATTTTCATAACGAGAAAGTGAAATTAGACTGGATATTTGTTAACGAAAAGATAACTAGTTTAACCCTAAAGAGAAATAATTGAATGAGCACGAACTCCTGCGACACACCAAATTGGAAATAATGTTGTTCTTTAATCGATAGGTTAAAAACAAATGTCCTAACGCGTTTCGTATCTAGCGATACGTAATCATACGTGAGTATGAACAACACTTATATTGTCTGAACAATTTGCAGAGAACGCTAAACCCAGGTCAATTTCTATGCTGGGTGAGCTTCGGTCTTGTATTACAAATTTACTACTTTTGGATAAACACCCTCAATTTAAGAAAACTTGCCAACCTAATTTGTTGTAAATATAGATTTTAGAAAGAAGCAGGCCATTCCCTTGCACAGAATATAGGCAACTTATGTTTTCTTTCTTTTGTTTTTCTTTTTGCATTCCTTACAAGATACTGATACATGTACAGGTATGGGACCTGTTATCCATGATGCTCGAGACCCGGGGTTTTCTGGATAACGGATCTTTCCATAATTTAGATCTTACCTTAAGTCTACTAGAAAATCATATAAACATTAAATAAACCCAATAGGCTGGTTTTGCTACCAATAAGGATTAATTATATCTTAGTTGGGATCAAGTACAAGCTACTGTTTTATTATTACAGAGAAAAAGGAAATCTTTTTAATAAATTTGGATTATTTCATTATAATGGAGTGTATGGGAGATGCCTATTCTGTAATTAGGATTTCCGGATAATAGATCCTGCACTTGTAACATTTGGTATTATTGTGAAATTCTGGATATGCTGTTATATAACTATTGATCCCTGATCTGTAACAGTTGTTACTATTTACATGATAAGTATATGATTTTCACATATCACATAATGTACCAGAGTTTATTTTAAAAAACAGAAAAACCAATAAAAAAAATATTGACAGAATGTGCAGCTAGTGCTCAGTGTTACTTTAGGGCTCTTTTACAAAGGCGAACATAAGTGTGAAGTTGTAAATGGGCTGAATGTGTATAGCATTGACCCTAATCATAAAGGTATTTAAGCCCATAAATTGAACCTAATATAGGAAATATAGATGGAATGGAACCTTTAAAATATAGACATCCTTGACTTGTAATGCCAGAGTTTCTTTCACCTGCTTTGTTACTGCTATATACATGTATATTAGACATTTCTTCTGTTATTGATGCTGTGCACCAGAAGTGACCCTATCCCACAAAAATGCTGTAAGAAAAACATGGCACCACAAATTACACGTAATGCACCAAAACATAAATATGGGTCCATAGTAATGCATTTCACAAAAGTTAGGGGATTATACAATGGGATTCTATTAAACAGCACTGCTTTGTGGGAAAAGAACATGGTGGGGCACATTTACTAATGGTCGAATATCGAGGGTTAATTAACCCTTGATATTCGACCCTCGAAGTTAAATCCTTCAACTTCGAATATCGAAGTCGAAGGATTTAGCGCTCGATCGATGGATTAAAATACTTTGAATCGTTCGAACGATTAAATCCTTCGAATTGAACGATTCGAAGTATTTTAATCCATCGATGAAACGATTTTCCTTCGATCAAAAATTGGCTAGAAAGCCTATGGGGACCTTTCCCATAGGCTAACATTGATGCTCGGTAGGTTTTAGGTGGTGCAGTAGGAGGTCGAAGTTTTTTTTAAAGAGACAGTACTTCGACTATGAAATCGTCGAAAGTCAAAGTAGCCAATTCGATGGTCGAAGTAGCCAAAAAAATACTTCGAAATTCGAAGTATTTTTTATTCTATCCCTTTACTTGAGCTAAGTAAATGTGCCCCGGTGAGTTTTATCTTGATTTTGCACTTCTTTTAGTGAAGAAACCCTCTTATCCTTAATAGTGAAAAGGAAAAGAAATAAGCATAGCACTGCTCCAAATCTATTTTCACATGTAATTCTTCCATCCCAAAAATGAAAAAAAAAAAAAAAAAAGCAATTCTGATATCATATTATGACCTACAGAATAAAAGCTTGTTCTCTTTATGTTTTCCATTTTATTTTATTTAGGCTGTTTATCCCCCTAATTCTGCCTCTGTTTGCCTGTAACTAGCGAACACAAAAATAAATCAAGGTTTTTCCGTCTCTGGACTGACTTGGGTCTCTCGTGCTTTGTTAAGAACGGATCTCCATGGAGCCCAAGGGCAAAGCTCCGGAGGTCTGTACCGCAAAAATGAATGAAAGGTTCTCAATATTGAAGCAATTAATAATTGCAATAAAATTCTTTTCTTTACAAATGAATTGGGGGGGGTCTCGCGGTTAACCCTTTGTTGTCTGGGGGAAATGGCGAGGCATATTTTTATTCATACGTAACCCTTTTGTTCATACTTTTATATGTTAGAGGTTCTATTAGTTATTAAACTGGACCCATAGAAGTTATTTTAACAGCTGATATGTTTAAAGCTATAGAAGTACTTGTATAGATTGGGTTAGAGGGACTTTGGCTTTTGAATTGGATATAAGGAACCCAACTGCATCTTGGGCAACTGCACTTATATTTTGTAGCTGACAGGTAATGGGGTTAAATATATATATATATTGTGGTACCTCTCAGTCGGCCCTTGTCCTCCCAGGCCCAGGTCCTTCTTTTGGGTTTTCAGGTGGGCCCTCAAAACCAAAGTTCGACACTCTGCCATGTTTAGTTAATTTCATCTTGACACTCCTACAATGGTGTTAGTCCATTTTACCTGCTATTTTATAATGGGAACAATATCAAACAATCTGTGCCAGCTTTATACATTTTAGAGGAGCTCCGCAATAGCAGGATCCTAATATCTTTTGACGTATCCATGAGATAGATACAAATGGAATGTGTGCAAAGAAGTTTTAAAGGGTCATTAATGCAAGGTTCTGAGCGGATGCAATAGCTGAGATTCAAATCAACGCCCGGTTCATGGAAAGAAAATCCATTTTATTGACCAATAATAAACCTATAAAGCATATGTAAAAGTTAAGAATGAATCTTACTAAGAGGAGATGGTCTGGATATCAGTCATATGAAACAAATGAAGGCATTTGTGGTCCATCTTAAAAACACGCAATGCTTGAAAATGGCAATAAAGTACTGTTAAAGGTGTTATGTCGCTATCAATAAGCAGCATCTTTACATAGGGTTATGGCACATGGGCCTCTTAGACCGACAAGAAGCATGGAAACACTCATCCAATGGCACATACAAGAGAACAGTACTGAAAAATAGTGATGGGCAAATTTATTCGCTGCGACGCCGGCGTCGATAAACGGACGCCCGATAAACTGACTTTAATGGGTGCACTATCAACCGGCACCCATTTTGACGCCGGAGAATTGTCACCGGTGGCAAAATTGCCGTTTCGTGAATGTTTTGCCAGTTTTGCGAATTTCGCAGGAAATTTGCGACGAACCGAAACGGGACAAATTCACCCATCACTACTGAAAAAGCCTCTCTTCTATATTTATGAGTGCCAAACAGTCACCGCCATTATTTGCCCTGGGCAGAGCAGTTCCCACGCTTTGCTATGGCAATGGTAACAGGCAATTAGGGGTATTTTGTGGTTCAATTTGGAAGTGGATATGGAGGCCTCTGGAGGGGCCAAGGTATTAACCAGGCCTTCATTATACTTTAAAGGTTGGCCAGACTTGATTGTCTGATCCATTTTAGTGCATGAGTTTGAGCCACATAGAGATAATGAACCCCATTGCAATACAAGGTCAACAAAATGAATAAAAACTGTTTTTGGGGGTGTAACCAGCTCAGAATGAAAAAAACACATTTAAAATTCCTTATATTATCAGTTTCTGCCCAAAAATCCAGAAAACGGAAGTTATGCACTTTCATATAAGAGCAACTTGTGTGTTAGAATAAGTGTTCCTTCAACAAGATATTGTTGGCCTCTACAGCAACATAGCAGGGGAAGGGTCAGATAAGAAGTATAAGGCGGAATTCTGATCTCTTGTCACCAGAGGACAGAGAAATCAGAAATGAAGTGTGGCTTCAACTCTCGGTGGAGTGATTCACTTTCCATTGTCCGGCCAGACAATAGCCCTTTCATCTGAGCTTCTTCAATGCATTTTTAGATTCTTTTTCATTCCTGTATGAATTAAACTGGGCAACAATTAATTTCAGAGAGAGAAAGAAGAAAAAAAAAAAAAAAAGAATTCAACAAGGATCTATTACCCCTCTCAGCTTCTGTTTCTGCAATGAAAATCTATTCCCTTTCTCTATTATGTCTTCTATAATTTAATGCCCATTTTATTAATGGTCTGAAATAATTATGGAACCTTTTGTAATTTTCAAGTATGTTTTATTTAATTGTGCAATAAATGTATAATCGCTGCTTTCCATCTCGGGCTATTATGGTGGTAAAATTAACAATTATGCAGCAATGGGTTTAGGTCTCCTGGAAATCACTTCAGATAACGAGACGTGTATAAATCATTCATGAGGGCGATTTTTATGAAAAGGGAGAAAAGAAAAAAAAGCGGAGAGGGAGGGTGGGAAGGAAAAAAGGGAACTGATGACATTGGAAAGCCGGAGACTTGACTTCTGAGAGATTGCAGCGATACTTGTATTCATCCATGTGCTAACTATTTATATGCATTTGCTTGTGTGTATGTATAGAATACTATATACAGGTCATCAAAACTAAGGTGGCATCTAATACTTAATAGCTGCATGAGGGTGCACTGCGATGGGTGCTAGTAGCACTAGAAATGTGGGAGCTGGGGCACTGCCTGTGGCACATGTTGATACTTCAGTTAGAGATGTGAAAGATATAAGCGAGTACATCACACACTTAAAGAGGTGGTTCACCTTAAAGTTAACTTTTAGTAGGCTATAGAATGGCCAATTCTAAGCAACTTTTGAATTGGCCTTCATTATTTATTTTTAATTGTTTCTGAATGAATTTCCTTTTTCTTCTGACTCTCTCCATCTGAACTGCTTAATAAAAAGCTAAATAATTCAAAAGCCACAACAAATAATAAAAAAAATAAAACCTATTGCAAATTGTCTCAGAATATCACTCTCTACATCACACCAAAAGTTAATTTAAAGATGAACAAACCCTTTAAGACAAGTCATTGTATAAATTGATGAAAGTGGACAGATACTAGGTATGGCCCAAAAATGAATAGCAGGGAGGATGGGTTCAGATTATGGGCTAAATAAGCCTGATTTATTAATGAGCTTCTGTTCAGTTGTAACAATCATGTTCTCCAGGGCCTAGTGTCTACACCATTGATCCCCAGCCAATTCATTGCTCACCAGCCCCTTGGATGTTGCTCTCAGTGGCCTCAAAGCAGGTGCTTATTTTGAATTCCAGGTTTGGAGGCAAGTTTTGGTTGCATAAAAACTAGGTGTTCTGCCAAACAGAGTCTTTTGTAGCCTGCTAGTTAACATAGGGGCTACCAAATAGCCAATCACAACTCTTATTTTGCACCACCCTGGAACATTTTTCATGCTTGAGTTGCTCCCGCACTATTTTTCCACCTGAATATTACTCACGGATAAAAAAGGTTGGGGGACCCCAAGCTACACAATAAACTTTTTCCTACAACAGCTACCTTCTGCTTCCCTTAACTCAGGCACCACAGGGACATAACCACATGTGGTTCACTAGCCAGGGTAGGAGTCCAAACATGGCATAAATAATGTTGAGAGAACTTGGACTACAATGAATTGGGTTAATTGCGCGGCAAGTTTTTGATTAAAACAGGTTAAGGACAGGATAGATAGTAATTAGGCAAGACAAAGAATCATGGAGTAAAACCTGAAGAACAAAAGTGATAGTAACAGGAGGGGGTCTGTTTATCATGCTGTGTAAAAAGTGGAGTAAAACAATACCGATGATGTTGCTCATAACATAGAATCAGATCTTTGCTTTTGTTTTCTAACTGTTGAAATCTAATTGCTGATCACCACTCTTAACACAGCAGGATAAATAGGCCCCTAGGCCAATGTCCAGGCCTGGCCTTTGAGCAGACAAGAAGCATCCAGTTATTACAATGAGAACCCAGTGAAGAAGGAGAATGAATTTCAGCACCACAGACAGTGACTCATGCTACCTGCATCTGCGGCATAATGGTATGGCCTAACGGTACAGCCACAGAACCACAAAGCCCTGGGGTTGAACCTGCATATTGCATATTGCAGTAGTACAAAAGATTTGACTTTTATAAAATCCAGCACATTAACTGTATTGTGACTACTATGCTCTGAAGAGGGGCTAGGCCTGTCTTCAAAATCAAATATTCATGCTTGACCAGCAGAATCAACATAACTACATGCTGGAGAATTCTTAAACGACTACAACCTGGTTAATTGCCTAACTAAACAAATCACTTAAATTTAATAGAGCTGATATGTAATATAACATATCTAATTCTTCCAATTCCCCAATAAATTCCATTTCATATATTTAGTAATGTTGCGTTTATTAAAAGAAAGTCTCTTAATCCATGCTCCAGTGTTGTTGAATAAAGTCTGAATAACAAAGTCATAGTAAAAGCATCCGCAATTGTATTGTCCCAAGTATAGTTCTTAGCAGTGATGAATCCTAGGGACAGTATACCTGCTAGATACAAACCTACTTTGAGACGACCCTAACAGTATGTTGGTTTGTATCTAGCAGTTGTTATAGACAAAAAAGGTGCCAATATCTACCCTTTTTAGAGACAAGAAAGTGTTTCCTCTATCAGTGTTCCAACTTCACCCTAGAGCCTTTATCAACACAGTTATGGATACGGAATATAGATTATGTCTATCAAGTTCAACAATTCACAGAAACCTTCCTGGTGCTGTTGATAACCCCATGGAAACCATTATCAATCAAGTTCACCGATTCACAAAAACACAGCTGATAACCTCTATGGCCTAGCTTTCTATGCATGTTTAAGGGCTTGTCTTTTTAAATAGGCAACAAAATGCAAAGCAGATGCTGTGCTGATTGTCAGACGATAAAAAAAATAAATCAATCAATAAGATAAAAGCTCAGCGAAAAGGCCCATAAAAATTAGCTTTGTATGTTCTTTTTATGTGCACATTGCCCATTCATCTGGTTTTTGTATTCATGCTATTAAAGAAGAAGGAAAGTCTTCATGCACTTGGGGGGGCCAAATGTCAGGCCAAACGTGCGTCTGCCCCGGGAAATTTGAAGAAAGAAGAAGCTGGAAGAGGTGGTCGCTAGAAGTACCCCTGGGCTAGTGCAGTTTTCATTTGGCGGTGTCTAATATTTGGCACCCCCGATTGCAAGATGACTTTCCTTCTCCTTGGCGCATAAGGTGAATCCAATTCATATTTTTATGGGTGAGATATACAGCAAATATTTGTTAACATTTTGGGACAAGACCTAATATACAAGGCCCTTTACATGGGTTATATAATGCACAATTTTAAGCAAATTTTCATTTGGTCTTCATTATTTATTTTTCATAGTTTTTGAATTATTTGCTGTCTTTTTCTGACTCTTTCCAACTTTCAAATGGGGGTCACTAATCCCATGTAAAAAAAATAAAAAAGGCTACACACATGTCTTGTTATTGCTACTTTGTATTACTTATCTTTCTATTCAGGCCTTTATTATTCATATTTCAGTATCTCATGGTATCTCAGTATCTCATGATTGCATTGACTGCTGAAATTACAAACTTGAGAGCTGCTGAATAAAAATAAAAAAACTCAAAATCCACAAGTTTTGTACACGTTGCACCTCCTCAGTCCCAGGAAATTGGTATTTCTGTTTTTGATTCATACATAGTGATTGGCGAATTTATTCGGCAGGCGCATATTCGCGAGGAATTCCCGTGATTGCCGCCGGCGAATAAATTTGAAACCGGCGTAAAAAAATGGACGCCGGCGTCAAAAACAAGAGGCTGGTGACGTTTCGTGAATTTTTCGCGAAACGCCCCAAATTCGCCCATCACTTTTCATACAGAAAGTGCAGACTTAAGGCTTATGTCACAAGGTGAGCTGCTGATCAGAATTATTATGTTATATAAGACTAATTAGCAATGAAATCTCTCTCTATCCAGCTAACTACTGTAGTATCAGTTGATTAACTTGTATGTCATTAGTCTTAAGCTGGCCATAGACGCAAAGATCCGATCGTACGAATCAACGTACGATCGGACTTTCCCATCTCCCGACCCTCCATTAACCATTCCGATCAAAGTCCTTACCATTCCTATCAAATAAGAACAGATCACCTAATGTTCTGCCCCTGACAGCAATCGTACGATACTTATGTCTGACAACACTAGTGACAGTCTCCCTCTGAAAATCGTACGATCGGCAATACACGCAGAGATATTATCGGCAGGCGACAGAAATTTTCTAACCTGTCCGACCGACCAAACGACCGATCTCCGACGGACGAAAAATGTCGGGACTCTCCACACACGGTCCGAAAATCGTACGAATCCACGATTCGTACGATCGGATCTTTGCGTCTATAGCCAGCTTTAGTGGCTCTTTTTCAAAAGCCTTCATTTATCGGGGTGAAAAGTAAAAACTGGATATGAAAGCAGGCATTTTGTGTACCTAAGAATGATATTTATTGTAATTTCCCTTTACATCTTCTCTCATACATGAATTATATTCAAGAACTGTGTGTAGATAACTAATATCTATGGAGGGCAAATTGTGCTTAACGGTAAAACTGAAAGGTCCCGATCCTGTTGGTAATTCAGTACAGGTATGGGACATGTTATACAGAATGCTCGGGACCTGGGGTTTCTGGATAATGAAATTTCTGTAATTTAGATCTTCATACCTGAAGTCTACTAGAAAATCATGTAAACATTAATTAAACCCAATATGCTGTCTTTGCTTCCAATAAGGACTAATTATATCTTAGTTTGGATCAGGTACAAGATACTGTTTTATTATTACAGAGAAAAAGGAAATAGTTCTTAAACATTTGGATTATTTGGATACATTTGGGTCTATGTGAGATGGCCATTCTGTAATTTGGAGCTTTCTGGATAAAGGGTTTTTCAATAGCGGCTTCCATACCTGTACAAATAAGAATATGCTGCTGTAAAGGGGGCAAGGAGAACCATAGATTTGCGATCTCTGCTCAACGTCTGGTTTTTTTTTTTTACAGAATTAGGAAAATACATTCAGACTGCCATACACTGCCAATCTTCATTGTTATCAAATTGACCGGTAACCAAAGACATATATTAATGCTGAGCATCTACTATTCTAGGAAACACAAGACTCTCAAGGATACAAAGCTTCAACTTATTGTCCTTGACTCCCAAATGCCACGGAATATTAAATCTCTTCTGTACACAGAAATGGGATAGTTTTAATTCAAAGTGTAAACAGCACTTGGAGTACAGACAAAGAAAATTAGCATTAATTTTCTCAATTGCCATCATCTCAAATGTTACTAATGGCTCGTTATCACTACCTCTCAGCAAGCAAATGTCTCTGTTACACAATCCATTACAAATGGCTTTCTCCAGGATTATCATTAATAAGTATGAGGTGAGTATTCACCATTCCGACAGGCAAGCTTGCTTCAATTGGGGATCGTACTAGAGCCCACTGCAATTTATTGGCTTTAAAAAAAGGTCTTGAATGTTAGAAAGCAAAGGCAGTGATAAACAATGTAAAGTTTATGCTCAAAAGTGTACTGAATTTGAATTCAGGTTAACTCCTTCAAGTCCATTTGTGCAATAATGGAGGCTTCAAAGAAGCAGAAAAATGCAAAAAACAGTGGGCCTCATTTATCAACACTGGGCAAATTTTTGCCCATGGGCAGTTACCTATAGCAACCTATCAGTGATTATCTTTTTAAAACCAGCTGCAACTAAAACAATGAATGCAGCAATTTGATTGGTTGCCACGGGTTTACTGCCTATGGGCAAATTTGCCCAGTGTTGATAAATGATCCTCAGTATCTCAGAGGTGTCATTTTCTGTTTGAAGGAACAGTCGAAAAGTATCTTTACACCACAACATTTCCTACTGAATTGTGCTAATCTCCTAATCCTAAACCTAAAGTGACGTACTATATAATTTATACTCAATATTTATGATGCAGACTGGAT
This sequence comes from Xenopus laevis, assembly GCF_017654675.1. Taxonomy (NCBI): domain Eukaryota; kingdom Metazoa; phylum Chordata; class Amphibia; order Anura; family Pipidae; genus Xenopus; species Xenopus laevis. The sequence goes on from NC_054379.1 coordinate 142,297,273, forward strand.
TTCCTCTTATTGGGGCTCCTGCTTTACAATTATTCATGCTTGGGCATTTGTCTTGCATTCAGTTGACTGCCATAGCATCATCTAGGCATCATCTAGTTGTGATTGTGCCATTTTTCTCATTGGAGCCAGGTGCCTCCGTCTTCACTGGGGGGTTATCTATAACAATACACTACCCATGGAAGCCTATCAGTGGCAAATTAATGACATGTGGGGCCCCTAGGCTACATCCACATAGGCCCCCCTTCTAGGCTATTGCTGGGTCCGGATGAGTACAGATCCAGACATGCATGCACCCCAACTCTCTACAGTGGGTTGCCTTGCCTTCTTCACCCAGCAGGTGCATGCTACCGAACCCAGCAGCATAAATAAAAATAAATTTGAAAATAAAGGAAAATATAAATAAGAATTGATAAAAAAAAACTAGATGGGCATGTGCATTAATCACCCCTGAAGCCCCTAGAAACCAGAGAGATGGCAATCTTCCTTTACTGAGTCAAATATGATTGAACTTGTGAATTTATGCCTTTTGTTGCTGGCTTTCTCCTGAACACCAACCCTGCTACCTACTCTACTCTTGGCCAAGGTAATGACCCTATTTTCCCTACTATGTAGGCATCCACATTAGTACTGCAGAAGGGTTTCCACCTTTTATTATCATCAATTATTTGTATTGTGCTTACATATTCCATAGCAGTTTACAGAGATGACACATTATTCATGTACTGTTCTTGTCCCAATGGAGCTAACAAACTCAGGTCCCTATCACACATGCACACTCAAGTAAATTTTTATCAAGAGCTATCAATTGCTTCCAAAATATTGGTCAACATGCTATTTCTTTAAATTAGTGGGATGGGAATGTAGTGAATTGAACCAGGAGAACATGCTTGAGGTTTTCTACCCCTATTCCCTGCACCCCCTAACTCAAATAGAATTAAAAAAGGCAATTAAGTGATGCATGGTTTCTGCATCGCCAGTAATGCATCCTCTCCAAGGAGGGCTACTTACAGTTTTAGTCTATTAATACACATCTCTCCTATATGTTACCAAACAAGTCGAACATTCATTAAGAAATATCTTTTTAGGCACAGTAAAAGCAAATATGTTTGTAATTAGATTTACAGTTTCAAAGCTTGCACTAAATAATCGAATATTCTGGACTGTGTCTTTGAATGGCAAGATATTCTTTCTACATAACGATTTATCTTATGGGGGGTAATAAATGGAGAGTTGTTCATCTTAAAATGATCTTTGGGGGGTGGTTTACTATCCCATGTGAATCACTTCCACTTCCCACAGAATAGATCAACTCCCTTTGAAGGCAGGGGTTGAATTGCTGGAGTTAACTCTGCACAGGAGGTGATAATTCAAATCCCAGGGTACAAGCAGACTTGTTTTTCCCATGGTCGTACTAACCTATAAATGAGTGGTGTGTGAATTTCCTTTGCCCCTCATTGGCAGAATATTTCTGTTACTATTGTTAGTAATCTGATTAATAACAACCTTACATTTCCAGAACCTATTTCAGTTATTCCTAAAAATGGACATATTGCACATGGGACGCTTTGACCTCTTCTGTTATTCTCCAGAGAAGCACCCTGCCCACCTATCACTCTAACCCACCTAATGCGATTTAAAGGCACATAGCCTAACTACTGGAATTATTGTAGGCAGTAATGCTTCATTTTGGCCAGAACTACGAACGATCATATGGCACAACCATTCAGGTTAAAAACAGTAGTAAAAGAACAAATCAGACGATGTTCTGGCCATGACAGCAATTGTATGAAAGTTCTGTCCGACAAATACAAGTGACAATCACCCATTGATCATCATCATCATCATTTATTTATATAGCGCTGTCAAGATACGCAGTGCTTTATTGATATCATCAGATACATGCAGATATATTATTGTTAGCCAACAGAAATCTTCTAACCTGTCCGAATGATTAAACAACCGATCACCATGGTACGAAAAATGTCGGGAAGATCCAAACATTGTCCCAACATTGCACAAAACGAATTTTCCTGCGACTTTATCATTGCCTCTATGGCCAGCTTAAGGCAATAGTTTATTGTTGTTGCTTCTTTGTATTACTTATCTGTCTGTTTAGGCCCTCTTTTATTCCTTTTCTAGTCTCTTATTCAAATAGTTTGGACCCTAGTAGACAGATTGCTTGACTTGCAAACTGGAGAGCTGCTGAATAAAAAGCTAAATAACTCAAAAACCACAAATAATAGAAGATGAAAACCATTACAATTAGTCTCAGGATATCACTCTCTACATCATACTAACATTTAACTCAATTGTGAACAACCCATTTTTATGCAGCTCAAAATGCAAGATGCAGCACTATGGACAGGGGACTCCTTATCACCTTGCACCTGTTAAATCTCCCTAACACGAGCATCTGAATGAAGTGGCCTATCAGTATACCAGGAAAACTCCCAGTGGGTCAAGGTGCCAGTTGGCACCCCTGTATAAATATGATAACAACAAGAAGAAATGGAAGGAAGGATTGATGATAATATGTAAGGGAAATTGATTATGACACACAAGAAAGTTATCCTTGTGGTCTAAGGTTTTCTGGTTGGTCCCTAGCACCCCAGCCTGATACTGTACCTACATTACTCGCCAGACGGTAGGTAGCACTGTGTTGAGGTACACATCTTTGAGGACGTAGTTAAGCCCTCATGTCCTATAGTCATGGGGGTGTTTTTTGCTTTGCTCTCCAGCCTAGTTTTTAATGCCATCATTGTAATAAACAGGCCTTGTTGCCCACCAGCATGATTTTGATGTACTCATTATATTGTGTTAACCGACTGCTTCCCAATGCGCGAGTCTCTTTTCATTTCACAGAACAGGTCTGCCCACAGCAAGAGCACTAGATCAGCTTGGGAGTCGTGTAAATGACCTGTCACATGGTCATTGATCAACACTGAGATCTGTATCAGATTCAAGAGCTGCGAGAGGGCAGCTCCAATTAGAAACTAATCAGACAAACCCTGCTAATGGGTGACAAAGCTGTGACCCATTTAATGGCCCGTGCTCAAATCATGTCCTCTTTCATCAGCCAAGAAGCCTTTACAATTAATCATAGATCATTTATCAACTTGTAAAGAGCCTTTCTGTGCCTGCATCGTAAACTGTTGACGACTGGAAATAATTAACGGGAGCAGATGAGTTGTGGAACAGCGCGGGCCAAGATGTAGTTAAACGGGTTCAAGTCTATTTATTGCTTTTTATTTGATCTGGAATAAGATATACATTGAAAGCAATCACTAGGATCATTTGGATACAAAGTCATCCAGTATACTTGTTGTACACAAACCTCCTGTTATTTGTCTGGTCAATGTATATTCACATGATTATTCAGCACTTCTTACAATACAAAATGACTCTTATCCTTAACCACATTTCATGACTTTCATGCAGTATATTAAGTTTGCTTCACCTATAACAACCAATCAGAAGGTAGTATTTATGGTAGTGTCTACTGAAACAAACATTTTATGGGATGCTGAGTTACTGCCCCAGAGCAGATTTTCACACCCAATTTTTGGACTATATCTCAGTTGGGTTAAAATAATCCTATTCATAAAATGTACTTGCATCAACATGAGCTTCTTGCACTTTTTTCCTCCTAGCATCCGTTGCCTTCCTCCTGTTCCAAATTGAGTAGTTGCAAGGGAACCCCGGAGATGGCTTTTCCTCTGAACCCAAAGGTATTTCTGGGGTTCTCAAAGTGGCCTGCGTCAATATATAGAGCAGCGATCCCCAACCAGTGGCTAGAGAGCAACATGTTGCTCACCAACGCCTGAGATCTTGATCCTAGTGGCCTGGGGTTTATTTTTGAATTCCAGGCTTGGAGGCAAGATTTAATTGCATAAAAAACAGGTGTACTGCCAAGTAGAGCCTCCTGTAGGCTGCCATTCTACAGTACAGAAAGACACAAGGTAAGAAATATCTTAATCATCCAGACTGCCTTTAGGGCTGAGTTCATTCTTCATTTTAACTGATAGGTATATGGCCAAGTAAAAGTCATATATCAGCCAAGACGCACAAACGAGTCAGTAAGCAGCCAGTCGGGAGGGGACAGGTCGGCAGCTTTTATTTTAGCATATTCCAATATTATGCATCATGTTTACATGGCATTCTATTTTAATTTAATTACACCTTGGTTTCTTTTTTTTCTGATGGCTTTTATGGACAGAACATAAATACCTGATCATTAAAGATCCCAAGTGATCAGATTGGACTTTGTTCGGACAACAGAGAAAGATGACTAAACACAGGAAAGCTGGTAGAAAATATGCTGTAAATAAATTCATGACTTCAAAGAAAATGTTTGAACATGTACAGGACTAAAATCCATTTTATTTCAGTATTTACTATGTACAATTTTGGTGTTACCAGTAGTAAGGCATTTGAGCCATTTTATTGCTCTATGGCAGTTGCCTCTTCTTGACATCAATGGGAGGTGACACTGGTTGCCCTCATGGTCAATTACCACCCACAAAAGAGCTGCGTCTATGAAACTAGACAGTGATTCTGTAACACAGTATTGATTTTATAGCAGTATATCAATTGTGTGAGGAATATTGATTTCTGTTTTACAAAATCTGCATTGCAGCACAAACAGATAATTTATCACATCAATGTTGTGTCACAAAAGAGATGAAGTGCTGAATTTCTAGCACAAATCACATTTGTTTCACTAAAGAGCTTGCAGTGGGCTGTTTCTGGTGAGCAAATGAGTTTTGTGTCACAACATGGTACTTTGTTACGCATTGAAAAGAGAACATTTACCCTGTGCCTCAAGCCTCGATGGAGCCTCAGGGAAATGAAATATGTGCTAATAGTGCTAAAAGTGCAAGTCTCCAAGGTACTAATATTACACTGTTTAATAATTACTACTATTACTATTCAAATTAAGTGTAGCCTCCAATTTTAATTGTACAGATACCAGAATGCTTGGGTCCTGGGGTTTTCTAGATAATGGATCTTTCCCTAATTTGGATCTTTATACTTTAAGTCTACCAGAAAATCATGTAAACATTGAATACACCCAAAATGCTGAGGTTGCTTCCAATAAGACTTAATTATATCTTACTTGGGATCAAGTACAAGGTACTATTTTATTATTACAGAGAAAAATGAAATAATTTTTAAATATGTAACTCTAATTTGGTTACTGTCTCTTTAAATAGCCATTAACCCTTAGCAAACCAGGGCCCTTTTGTGTATATCCCTCAGGGGGATTCCAGTTGGAAAAATAAAACACACAAGTTTGCAATGAAACAAATATAAACTTTATATAAAACAGTAGTGAAAAACTTGGGCAATCTAATACACAATGCACTCCTGCACTGGTGACATGTGGGACCTACCAAACTCACTATTAGGTACCTGACTGTTTCTCCAACACAGTCCTTTTTAGTATCAACGTCCCAATCCTCTCGAAGGGGTTAATAACCACACAGTTCAGTTCAAATGAAATGTCCCTTCCCCAGAGCTTTTATTCCCCAGGTAGTGCTACCTTTCCCAAAAGTATCTCCTCCTTAGCAGCCGCTTCCACGTAGCAGGTAAATGCACAAGACCTGTCCTCAAATTGGGGCCCCACACTTGTATCCTTGCCAGTATCCTTTGGGTTGCTCACTCACCGGAGAGCTCTCAGAGGCAGTCACACTGGAGATTACAGGCAGCTCTGCAGCAGGATCAACTCCACCAGTGACATCTTTTTCTTCCTGAGTCTCTAGTAGCTTGGCAGAGAACAGGGTAGTCTTTCTCTGTACTTCTACAGATGCAACAGCTTGGACAGTCTCACGCAGCATACAACCCCTGTTAAGCTGTGTTGGAGACCCTGTACAAATGTCTCCAAAGCCAGACACTCCCTCTCTCCCAAGGATGCACTGGGGTGCCCAGCCAATCGGATGGCTCTCCAGTCTGTAACTGGGCTGGATGATGTCACAGACAGGAAAAACAGGGGAAAGGTTTCTCTGATCCCCTACAAATATTTGTAAAATTTGTATAAAATGGAGTGTATGGGAGATGGCCTTTCCGTTTCAGATTTTGGGATAAGGAATCCCATACATGTAGTATAATTCCATGCAAGGTAAGCTTTTGTATAATTTCAGAATGGAACTATAATGCACCCAAATACATCTTTTAGTTTACACTTCATTACAATCCATTACAGTTTTTGCACATCATTACATTATTTGAGGTTTGGAAATTTTTTATCACCCAGCATGGCAATGGATACAAACCTTTTTATTTCTGACAAGTTTATCTTAGAGCATATAAACAACCCAGATTTTCATCAACAATTCATGTAGGAATAAATAATTACTATATATAGTCATCAGTTTAATATTATTGATAAATATAAGTAATCATTGGTATGAACCTACACTACAGGACTGATTTAATAGTGTTTGAGAATGGTCATGATTGCAAAATCACAATTTTTGTTTAGCTACATGTGGGATAATTTGCTACTATAGCCTTGACAACTCTTTTGTTCCTACATTGTGGCTACAGTATGGGGATAATTGCCTTGTGTACAAAGTAAGGATACAGGAAGGAACCTGACTGACCTGCACAGTGCCCTCAACTGAACTCAACCCCTGTGGTATGAATGGGAACATCAAAATTAGCCAGGCTTGATTGGCCAACATCAGTGCCCAACATCACATTGAAAAAAGGAAGCAAACCCCACCAACAATGTTTCAACATCTAGCAGAAAGCTTTCCAAAAAACATATAATATATAGTGAATAAAGTACCCCCTCTTGTAAAACATAAGGATATTATAAGTTACCGAGGAGTTTCATGACCATATAAAAACACGATATCCTCATATTTTGCAACTGGGGGTACTTTATTTATTATAATACACAAGTTTTAGGGAGTCATGTGACAGAAATGACATCAGAACTCACCGTTTATAACTGATGATAAGGATATAATTTACAAGATATTCATGGCTTTTGTGTATTATATGTTAATAATACATAAAGAGAAGGAAACAAAATAAGGGTAGTTGAGTAGTGAGCTTGGGTTCATTTTTAGTATGCTTGTGGGGATTTTCTATTGTTTTGTTTTGTTCCAGGAATTTATGGTTCATAGTAACACTTCTGATCAGGGTATCTGTCTCAAAAGATAAAAGGCAGAGTCAATTACTCTTTAGCTGCACAAGCAGGTCTTTAGCAAGTTGAAGCTGCAGAATCCGCCAAATGGAACCAAAGCCCAAAAAGAGCCGAAGCCGCAGAAGAAGCTGCCATCGCCAAGGAGAATGAAGGAGATCGTTCACAAACTTAAGGTAAGTTCCACTGAACACCATTTTTTTTATTAAATCCCTGGCCAGCAATGTTTCCTTTTAAATCCTCTATGTGGCCCCTGGCCAGCCTGGCTTTCTATAGGAGATAGCCAGGGAGGAGAAATTGAGCGCCACACAATGGATTGTCGCCCTGTCGGCTCTTCTGAAGAGGAGCGCAAGCTGAGTTTCGATAAGTTCATTTTTAATAAAGACTTTGTGATTTCAGAGTTACATATGGCTTGGTGTTTTTTTTCGTTCTATACAAACAAATATTTTTTTTTAAAAGATTGGTGTTACTGGTCCTTTAAACCTTAGCAATAGATATCTGGCTCAGAGTTGCTCGAACAGGACATCAGTTTGGCCGAATAAAAGGCCCAATAAGTTAACAACTTGGTTTGTATAGGCCATGTTAGCATTTAAAATTGGACAATGAATGGCCAGCTTTTGACCAATGTACAGTAGATCTGCAGTGCAGCTATTCGGGTAGCGCAAAGCCTTCAAACTTTTAAAACTACATAAATGACTGAAATATAAATCTGTACAGAAAACAACTGTTTGTGTAAAAAAACTATACTGGAATTTGAAAAAAAAAGTTCATTGCACTATGTGCGCCAGCAGTATGCCATTATTATAGCTGTAACTGTAGGTAAATCGCCATGCAAAATTGAAAGCTGAAATAGCTTTGAAGTAGTATGTAAATACTATTAAAACAATCTAGGGCTCTATTGGAGCATTGCACATTCCATGTTCAAAATGACTGACATTACAAACAAATCACGCCGTTATGAAATGGTTTTTCTACTGCAATAAAATCCATTGAGACAGAAGGGGATGCGGACTGCCTGCATCCTAACAGGGATGTGATTATGTTCCATCTGCATATAAAACTCTGAATAGAGGGGCAATGAAGTGTGAATGACTGGCCTTTGCCGATTTGTAAGTTTAAATGAAATTTTAATGGTGTGCAGGGTACGTCAGGTAAAAGAATAAACTCACTGTAGCAGGTCTTGGGATAAATCAGTATATGCTTAACCCAACAGTATTCCAATAGGTCTAGTGGATATGTATTTTGAGCTGCATTTGACTAAATTGTACCATTTTAAATGGGAGCACAGAGATCCAAAGCCCTTGCTGCAATCATTTTTTTGTAATGGTAAAAGGGAAAATGATCATTAATGCAATATTTAAAGGTTTATTATTATCCTTCATTCATACAGTGGAAACAGGCTTGGATTTGTGATTTGCGAGGCCACAAAGGCCCGGGCCCAGGGCCGGGCCAAGCCTGACAGACTCCCTAGGCAACCTGGCCGGTGTTGGCTCAAGCTGAGAGCGCATTGGAGACACGTAGATAGACGCTGGCAAGCATGCGTGATGATGGCAAACATGCACAGATTGGCGCTGGTGATCATGCGCGGAACACCTGTGAGTGTTGGCGATAGCTGGCGGATATTGCGCAAGGGAGAGAGGGGACCAGACTTGGGGTAGGCGACGGAGCAGAACGTGCCTGGTGGCCCCACAGCTTTGCGCCCTAGGCACATGCCTACTCTGTCTACCCCTTGGCCCGGTCCTGCCCGGGCCTAGGAAGGCAAGTTGGTAGGGGCGGCATGCCACCCAGCCGCTTGCTGGTGATCACTGGGGATGCGCAGCTCCCCAGTGCTCCGGTGCGCCTGCTCTTGCTAGAGTGGTGCCGGCGGCTGGGCACTAGGACCATGTGGTCGAGCGCTAGGACCGATCGGCCATGGGGCGCCCGCCGTTGACATATTCTGGGGTGTTTAAAGAGATTTCACATGATTCATATAAGTCCCTGTGGAGCTTACTGTCTAAGGGCCCTATCATATTCATCAGGAAATTAAATTTTTTGGAGTTTTTGAGTATAATGTCCTAGCTGGAACTGAACCTAGGACTCCTGTGCTGCAAGACATGTAGCCAATTATTAAGATAGCTAATAAGACAGAATATTCTAAAACATGAACAGGGAAATGTAATAAAAGTCGGTAACGGAAAAATTGTTTGCAATATGAACAGATATGCCTTTGCGCAAACAAATTTAGCTTTGCACGAATTTAATATAGCTTTTGCGAACACGGAAACTGTTTAGCGACCGTTTGCGAATTTTATAGTTTGCGCCAATGCGCAGTCAATGTAATAAAATTTCTTACTGAAAAAGTCGTTATGTTTGCTCCAAAAGATTACGACACCTTCAAGAACTTCTTAAGAGCGCACAATCGCAATTACAATATGCGATGCAATAACAGTTTAAGGAACAATATTACATTGAGAGATGTGGATTTTTATTCTTATCGGTGCGAATTGTTTTGCTCTTTGCGACTTTAATTACATTCCACGGAAAAGGTGTTAATGAGGGAAATGAGATGTTAACTAGATTGCTTACATAATTTAATAAAAACTGCTGCTATAAAGTGGGTGGCAAAAAGAACGGGCACTGTACCTGGATATACGTTCCCCATGCATGCCAGAATTGCGTCTGCTTAGCGACGAGTGAAAACTGCCCTGTTTTAGTTCGCCAGAACGTTTTTTAATCTGCTGAGAAATTCACAAAATGGAAATATTTTTGCCAAATACATTGCAGTCATTTGACCTTTTTCTTGTTTTTCTTCCTGCATCATATGCATTAAAGCAAATGGGCATTTTTTTCTCATGTATTTTCTCACATCAAATGAATAAAATTATTTGTTTTTTTCCCAGAAAAACAAAACACATAATGAAATTCTAGTGCAGATTTGCATAAATCTTCATCACTTAAGGAAATGAGAATTTCTTGGTGAATCTATAGTATGTCATGAGTAAAAGTGTGTTCATTCCTAGTGTCCAAACTTTTTCCAAAGAAATATTTCTTACAAGACTACCCTACTCTGCATCACTAGTGTCCCAATTTAAAAAATGATATTTCATCTCTTAAAGATACCAGAAGTGGCTTTTTATTGCCCCAGGTAATTTTTTTTAAGTTCTCAACTCACCTCATGGCAGCGGAGCCCCTGATCCCAGGGCCAGTTCCAAGTATAATACCCCAGAACCCATGGCATTAGAAATGCAGTGGCAATTTCATTTTAGATAGCTCTTGACCACCTTACAGTATAAATGTTATGCCAGTTTAATATATAATGCTCCTAGAAACATGGTACAGGTATGGGATCCGTTATCCGGAAACCCATTATCCAGAAAGCTCCAAATTACGGAATACCCGTTTCCCATATTTTATCCAAATAATCCAAATTTTTTTAAAAATGATTCCCTTTTTCTCTGTAATAATAAAACAGTACCTTGTACTTGATCCAAACTGAGATAGAATTAATCTCTATCTCTATTTTTTTCTTAGTAGACTTAAGGTATGAAGATTCCAGTTATGGAAATATCCATTATCCGGAAAATCCTAGGTTCCGAGCATTCTGGATAACAGGTCCCTGTAGTATCAATACATAAAATAAAAATTAAAAAAAGTGGCAATTTTTATGATTACCAGAACCCACAATAAATTAAATGCAGTGCCAGTTCGATGTATAATACCCCTGGGATATAGGGAAGAATATAGTGGCAAATTCTGTGCAAACTTCATGTATAATGACACCATCCTGTTTGTTGTAGGAAATGAATTTGTGATGGTTTGGTGAGGCTTAGCTTATTCAAGGGTTCTCCGATGCAGGGGATAACTGGGTGGAAAAACTTTTGAGGTAGTGGTGACAGACTAGATTAAGGAGCAGGAAGAAATGAGGAACAAATCAGAAGTACCTGAGACTAAGATCTAAAGATCTTCAGCCTACAACTGGAAAGTTGTATCACCCCCGAAAAGTCTGTGTTATCTTGGGTGACAAAATGCCCCTAGTTTCCTTCCCACCAGCAGTAATGTACATCTTTGGCGTTTAATTTTCGCGTTTTGCCACTGAAGAAAAAACACCCACGAAAATTAGCTAGCAAATCAAAACATTTTGGACGCGCGTTGAAAAAGTTGCTCATTTCAAAACCGTTGCGTTTCAGCACTATTTGGACGCCCATTGACTTTAATGCCGGTGTCAAAATTGATGCGGGCATCACATTTTTCACCCTATCGCAAATTTCGCAGGAAATTCGCAGATTCTTTGCCGAAGCAAAACGGGAGAAATTCGCCCATCACTACTTGCGAGTCAAAATGGGCTGCATGGGAAACAGAAAGTGAAACTTTATTAATAGTGGGAAGAGAGTAGTGACATTTTGTCACCCATGGTAGCACATATTTACCTGTGTGCCATCACTCTTATTGAAAGAGGAAGCTTGAAGGGTGGTAAAGGCAAAAAAAATAAAGTTATTAAAAGTTGCTGTACAACAAGTTATGAGTAGTGATGGGTGAATATGTCCCGTTTCGCCGCGAATTTCCCGAAACTGGCAAAATATTTGCTAAACTGCGTCTAAATGGGTGCCGGCAGAGCCGTCGCCGGCATCGAAAAAACTTTGAAATGGGCAAATTTGCAGCAAATTTGAGCCTGGCAAATAAATTCGCCCATCACTAGTTATGAGTCATTTTAAGATTTTAAATAGGTCGACATAGAATATTATCACTGTAGATGCCTTGCTAATTAGTTTCAAAAGCTCTAGTAGCTGATGCAAGAAATGTGCAACATCAAAGATACAGAGACTGCACCATGAAATCAAAGAGGCCATCAGGATTTGCCAGCAGGCCTGGAACGAAACCTATAAACCTTCCTTATACAGAGTATTATATTTTAATATGCGCAAAGACCCTTTGTAAAAACTCTTCTTCAGGAGGTTGGAAACACATGGATCCACCTACAGTACTTTCTGTTTACACAAATGCACTGCTATAAAGAACACAGAGCACTATTCTTCTCAATGTTTTTTTTATAGACAATCTAACAGCGTTTGCACCTTTGGAAGCCAGTGGCTAAAAGCTAAATGTGTTTTTATATTGATGATATCAATCAGAGTTGCAGAGGAAGGCTGCAGTGATTTATGGGTAAGGAGAACTCTGATAAGGAGGCTGTCCTTTATCTTCATCAAGCTAGCTAGCAAAGATACAATTTGTATTTTTCTCATTCCCTGTATGAGGTTAATCCTTATAGACCTCTAGACGTAATACCAATGTTAAAAGGCCATCTGCTGAGGCTTCTCAGCGGAGGGGATATGATGATAACTAATGGGGGTAAGTCAAAAAGAAAAACAGGTTCAATAGCTTATGTTTTCTACAGCTAGCTTGTTAGTTGGGACAAGGGAGAGCTCAAATGCCAATGTTTCTTTGGGGAAAAAAATGTCTCCTTATTCCTTACTATGACTGAACACATGAGACCTTTAAAGGAATTTCTTTCTAATCTGTTTACAATGGCGGACAGTTACGGTTATTTTTTTTTTTGTAAATTGTGGGTTTTTTCTCTTGTTTATAATTTTTCGAAATTCAATTAAAAAAGACCAATCAAAATATATTAAAAAATATATAAATTTGAATAAAAAAAGACCAATCAAATTTTTTTTTAAAAAAAAATCTAATTTTTCAACTTTGGGTGAATAGGTTGTATTTAAATTGTTCGAATCTAGGTTTTACCGCATTAGATTGAATTTGAATCGAAGGATTTGCCCCAGAAAACTTTTTCCGAGTCCACCATATTTTTCAGAGTCCACCAAATGACTCCAAATAGGTTTTAGGAGGTTCCCCATAGGCGAAAACAATTCGACAGGTTTTAGATGGTGAATGATCGAAGTCAAACTTTTAGGGGCAGATTTATCAAGGGTCGAATTTCGAAGTAATGGGAACGACCATAACTTCAGAATTCGAATAAAAAAAAGACCAATCGAAATTTATCAAAACAATCAAAGTTTTTTTTCGGGTGAATAGGCCGTTTTCGTTCGCAGCGCATTTGATCGAATTAGATTCGATCAAATTCGATTCAAAATTTACTCCAAATAGGTACTAGGAGGTTCCCCCATATACTAAAACAGCAATTCAGCAGGTTTTAGATGGTGAAAGGTCAACGTTGAATTTTTAAAGAGACAGTACAATTTCGATATTCGATTTTTTTTTAAATTCAAATCGAATTTGGACTATTCCCTAGTCGAAGTACACAAAAATATCTCAATATATCTCAAAATTCTAATTTTTTTCATTCGAATTTTCACTTCGACCCTTGATATATCTGCCCCTTAAGGAGACAGTACATGATAATTTTTGATATTTGAAAAGTCAAATTGTTTTCAATTCGAATCGAATTTAGGACTATTCGATAGTCAAAGTACTCTAAAAATAGTTTGAAAATCTTATTTTTCAATTCGAGTTTTCAATTCGACCCTTGATAATCTGCCCCTTATACATTGCTGGTTATTATACAATATTATATTTTGTATCATTATTTTCTTTCTCCTAATATCCATCCATTTTTTATTTTAATCAGGACATTTTTTAATACATTGAGGTGTGAATTGGTCCAGAACTGGTCTCAATGAATCAAACAAAGGACAGATATAGAATTTAACTGCAGAAAAATGCCATTTTGGGAGGAAAAAATATATCCCAGCTGAACATCTTTTATGCAGTTTTCTTTGAATGGGCAAACAAGAAGGTTTCACGTCAAAGAGTTTGATCAGGATGAAAAAGGAAAGTGACAGGAATTTGTTCCAAGAGGCATAATGGGACTGGGAAAATGGATGCGCAGCTGTTATTTTACACATGAAATATGTTAGAGTGCTGATAGGATGCTTATCTTATGGCAAGAGAATTAAAGCCTTTGCTGGACCAAGGAGAGTATCCACACTGACGGGAGCAACAGGAGAGATCTTATCACTTGCGTCTGGGGACGGTTCAGTTAACAGACCCCACTCCTCTATTTAAACACAGCTTACAGAGAGCAAGACAAACAAAGCTTTGTGTATGACACAAGACATGGCCAAAATGAGATTTTATTTTTATCTAAAGGGTCTTGTTAACATACAAGTGTGACATTCTGTGCAGGAAAACATACAAGGCCGTGTGTTTTAGTAGACTGGGGGCTTTGCATGAAATGCTTTCAATAAAACAAACTATAGCAGCTCAGCGTATCTAATCTAAGTGAAGTCCCTGTAACACTAGATTTTTTGAGCACAATGTTCCTTTTTTTTGTAAGCTCTTCTACCCCTACTATTTCATGGTATAACCTGTATCTGTTTAAGATCCCTATATTTTTATATTATTTTAAGGTGATGCATACCTTGCTGGTATTACAGAAATAATTGGTCATGATGATGCTTTAAAGTATTTTTGAAATGTTCAGGTTTTCAGTTCCTGGTTAAAAATATGCGATCTCTGCTGAGAACAAGGTTGCCCAGTGTTGCCTTATCTCATGTTGCTAGGTCTAGATAAGGTATAGTAGAATTGTAGAGTTAAAGGAAGAGGAAAGAATAAAAGTGTTGCCTTTTGTCTGAAAAAAAAAAATGTTATGTAAAGTAATGTAGTTTTATTAGCTAGCAATCCCCGAAGCAGCAGTACTCTGGGAATCTCCCCATGTGTCATTGCCCTTAATCTGGCCACAGATGGAAAGATTTTTAAAAGATCCAATCGTTATCGTGAGACCACGATTATCTAGAAATGATTGTTTAAATGTATGATGTGTCCATCAACTAAAAAGATCATTTCAAGCGATATTGCCAGCAAACTGAAGGGTAGCTGCCTGCTTGGCCCTGCAAACATAGATAGATTGCACTGGGGCCGATAAAGATTTTAAACCTGGCCAATCAATTTTCTGACAGATGTCGGCTGAAAAATCGTAAGATGTACGATCGTTCAAATCCCACTAACCGCACGATAATTTGATGAATTAGTCAGACTGCACTGAAATCAATCGTTCACCAAAGTAGAATCGTTGTGTCTATGGGGACTTTTAGTTAGCAGAGTCATGTGAGATGGTTTCTGAATGCTAGTTGGGGAGACATGACATTGCACTGGCTACCTAAGGTACATCATGTAAACAGGGTTGTATTAAAGAGGTTGTTCACCTTTAATTTAACTTTTCGTATGATGTAGAGAGTGATATTTTGAGACAAGCTGCAGCTGGTGTTCATGTTTTATAATTTGTGGTTTTTAAGTTATTTAACTTTTTAAACAGTGGCTCTCTAGTTTGCAATTTCAGCAATTTGGTTGCTAGGGTTCAAAGCAACCATGCATCAATTTCAATAAGAGACTGGAATATGAATAGGAGAGGGCCTTAATAGAAAATACCATTAAAAATATTTGTAGCCTAACAGAGCATTTGTTTCACAGCTGGGGTCAGTAAACCCCCCCCCCCCCAATTGAAATCTGTAAAGAGTCAGAAGTAGAAGGCAAATAATTCCAAATTCTTCCATATTTATTAAACCCTGAGGATGGAAAAGTCCAAATCCGACATATCCAGCATCTCAGACCTGCCGAGGTTGTATATGAGCTAATGGGAGAGGTCCCTTTCTATTTGTAAGCTTCAGTGGTCTGCGCTGAAATTAGTCCAAAAATCCGACTATTTCATGCTTTTCAGGCAAAAATCTGAAAAATTTGGACTTTTCAGAAAAAAGGGCGAAAAAATCAAGCGATTTGGGAAAAAAACAGAAAAAAATGTACAAATTTTTGCTAAATTTTTTTGTGTTTGTCACTGATCTGATAAAATCTGGATTTTTAATTATAAATAAGGTCCTATTGTAGATTTTAGTTTGGTCAGACTTTTTCATTAAAATAGTCAGATAAATTCGGACTTTGATAAATACGGCCCATAGGGGCACTCTACTCCCCCTTAGCTCCTCAGGCACCCTCTGGAGTGGCCAACCTACGCACAAGTCCATGGGTGCCAATATAGAGCAGAAACCTAAGCAAGTGACGAGAAATATTTGCAAAACTAAAATGCCCTGCTCCTCTGCTTATAGGCATATCAACCATAGGCACATTGAGAAATGCTATCTATTTCTGAGGCTCGCTGCCCTAGAAGATTTGAAGGAATTTTGAGAAACCTTAAAAACTCAAGTATGAAAAAAATAAAAAATTTTAACAGCAATATGTTTCTTAGGGCTGTAAGCATATGGCATTGGTTGAAATGATACAAATTCTGGTAATGCCCCTTAATATTTGTTACAGCAAATGTAGAACTGAATATATATAATAGTCTCTCCATTCAACCTCAGGATCTTGCTGGATAATTTAGCTCTGTATCTCTAATAGGGGGCTAGTGTTGATATTCTGCTCAAGGGCCAGGGAATAACATGGCCTTCTACTGATCATATTAGTAATACTGTTGATACAGCCCCTAGGCTATTTGTCTAGAATGAGTTTATATGCCTGGAAGTTAACAAAGTGTTAAAGAAAGACAAAAGAATAGAGATTTCATTCAGTCAGCAGCAACTGCTCCATCGCCAGTGTCCCATGCAAACGATATTCAAAATCCCTCCCATGGGTTTTCATTTCATCTGATCCTTCTTTCTACCCAGAATCTGTGGCCTTGCAGATAATGCCGGGCTGCGTCTCTCCATTAAAGGCATCCTTAAATATATACTTCACCAAGCCATAAATCAGCAGGTTTATCAGAGACGTTAATCACATCTTTAATAAAGAAAGCACTTCTTTTTAATTGAACACTGTACTAAAATTAAACACAAGAGACAATGGCGGAGGAGATAGGACGGTGTTCCCTTGTTATTCTGTAATGAATTTTACTGACCCCCTTTTTACAAGCAAAGAAAAGGATTTATTCTGCTTTTGTCCACGGAAACAATTAATGGTGAGCGATGTGTAAATGGAGCGAGACTGCTTCTTTTTGTTATATTAAAATATCAATGCGATTTTTAAAATACTGCATATTCAATGTATATATTGTTCAGCGTGGCAATATTATATAATCAATCGGAGCAGGAACAACAGACTCATACCCAGTACAAAACAATGTTTTAAGCATTTTCCTTTTTTCATTTTATTTATCTTTCCAGGTGGGATATTTTAAGAATAGGAATAGAGCTGAATGTTCCCTTCAGAGAAGCACAAGAGTCAAGAGTAAAGTGGCACTGGTGTGAGTTAGGCATGGCAATTGCAATGGTATTGTGTTTTCTTCATATTAAATAAATATTCAATAAATTACAATTATTTGTATAATATCTCTGGAATATTCCCTATTAAATCCGAATTTGTTCATAGCATTCTTTGTAATCTGCTCCAGTCCATTTTAATGCACTGCAGAATATGCTGGAGCATCATAAACATACTATAATAGTAATAGAGGGAGAATGTAGCTCATATTTGATATAGTGAATAAAGTACTTCCTATTGTAAAATATAAGGATATTATAAGTTACTGAGGAGTTTCATGCTACTCATATTTTGCAACAGGGGGTACTTTATTTATTATAATACACAAGTTTCAGTGAGTCATGGGACAGAAATGATATCACTAAGCTCCGATTTTAACCAACGTCATTACTAAGCACCATTTATAAGTATATAATTTACAGGATATTCATGGCTCTTGTGTATTATAAAAGCATATTAGGAGTCACTCCAGAGTTCCTCGACTTGTATAAAAGCACTCAGTGTTCAGTGGAGTATGGGGAGTTCTCCAGTCAGGGGTTCCCAGAGTTGTAAAAGTATGATTTGCAGACCATAAAGGAGACAGGGCTTGTGGGAAAGTGGGTAGGATCTGGCTTGATCATAAGTGGAGGTTTAGTATAATGTCACTGTGATAGACCAGAGATGGGCCCTATTTTTCATTGGGGTCTCAATCTATTTCTTGGCAGGTCCCTCCACTCAGGGGCCCAAGTGAAAAATGGGTTAATAACCCCTGCTAACTTAGGGGCAGATGTATTAAGGGTCGAATATCGAGGGTTAATTAACCCTCGATATTCAACTGGCGAATTAAAATCCTTCGACTTCGAATATCGAAGTCGAAGGATTTTGTGCAATTCTTTCGATCAAAGGAATAATCGTTCAATCGAATCAATATCAAAACAGGCATTTTTGAAAAATGGAACTTAGGCAAGTTTTGGCAGAAATGTCACCAACATTTCACCAACTGTTTCATTTGGGTTTAAATGCCCCAATTACTGGTGCTTTTATGTGGAAGTGGAAGCCAACAGAAAGCTTCCAATGTGCCAAAAAAAGAGGACGTTTTAGCTTTAGAAGTGATTTAATCAGAAAACTTTTACCTCTTTCAGAAGCAAATCGACTATAGAAATGTAAAAAATGTAAATGCAAGAAAAGCCCAGTCAGATTTAAACTGGAAATTTATAGACAAGCTATTAAAAGTAACTACGTTTTTCTTCTTTAATCATAATTACTGAAGTTTTAGGGAGGCAGCTATTCACTCACTTCATCCTGGGGAAAAAAACTATACATATACATGAAGCATAAGAGCTTAAATTATTACCGTTTAACTGATATTCAATAGATTTGCCCTGCCTTCCCCATTGTCAGTGCCTAAATACTTCAAAAAGAATTCTAATAAAGTTGAAATTAATAGGAGGGAGGATTCTAATCCTGCTATCTCTTAATATTTCAAAGTCATTTTCGCTCTCTTTTCTGCATATGTTTGTGCTGATTGCCTTAACCGTGTAGTTCCCTGTAATTATTATGGAATTTCAAATTCTGGAGAATTCTGGAGTTCTTTAGTCGTGGTTAGTAAAATACCACTGATATTTATACTGATGAACTATGATGATCTCTGCCAGTTGGTCTCCCTATTTCAAATGAAGTGATAACCTTACTTTATCTACCCTATAATGAATCTTCCACCAAAACTATGAGGACAATGATATAAGAGGTACACTAGTTTTAAACATTCAGGGATGGGACCTGTTATCCAGAATGCTTGGGTTTTCCAGATGACGGATCTTTCTGTAATTTAGATCTTCATGCTTTAAGTCTGCTAAAAAATAATGTAAACATTAAGGGGCCGATTCACCAAGGGTTAATTAACCCTCGATATTCGACTGGGAATTAAAATCCTTCGACTTCGAATATCGAAGTCGAAGGATTTTAGTGCAAATAGTTTGATCGAACGATCGAAGGATCGAAGGATTATTCCTTCGATCAAATGATTAAATCCTTCTAATCGAACGATTCGAAGGATTTTAACCTAGCGATCGCAGGAATATCCTTCGATCAAAAAAACTTAGGAAAGCCTATGGGGACCTTCCCCATAGGCTAACATTGAGTTTGGTAGGTTTTAGATGGCGAACTAGGGGGTCAAAGTTTTTTCTTAAAGAGACAGTACTTTGACTATCGAATGGTCGAATAGTCGAACGATTTTCAGTTCGAATCCTTCGATTCGAAGTCGTAGTCGAAGGTCGAAGTAGCCCATTCGATGGTCGAAGTAGCCCAAAAAACACTTCGAAATTCAAAGTTTTTTTACTTCGAATCCTTCACTTGAAGTTAGTGAATTGGCCCCTAAATAAACCCAATATGCAGAAACTGCGGCAAAAATTCGGCAGCAAAAAATCTGCCTCGTCAAAAAAAATTTGGGCACAAGTCAGAATAATTGTCACAAGAAAATTATTGGGAGACCCATTTACTTTAATGCATCTGGACAAATTAGGTGCACGTTTAAAAATCGGCGTGCGTCAAAATAATTTTGCCGCCCATTGACTTCCATGCATTTCGCAATTTTTTCGCCGTTTCGTGAATTTCACTGTAAATTCTGTCATTTTTTGGCGAAGCAAAACGGGACAAATTCGCCCATCACTAGCCCTCAGCCTTTCTAAACTATCTGGGCCTCCCTCAGGGTTTATTATAATTTATATTCATATAGAATGAAACGAAATCCTTCCACCAATACTGAACACTGATTGACAAGTCTTCTGTTCCTGCTTTTCATCACCCAAATTAAAATATATGATCTTTTTTTTCATGGAACCAAACCAAAGACGTCATGATTTCAAGACCTTTATATCTTTTGCTGGAAACCAACAGTCCCTAAATTCATGAACAGAATGGAAATTAAAGCCATGTAGTCACTCACATTAATGAGAAGCTTCAAATATTTCCAGGTACACACAAACATATTAAAACCAGGCAAGATACATATATTTTTCTTTATTCCTATGCATGGAAAATGCAAAGGAATTGTTATGGGAAAAGACCTTGCTATTTTGCATTAAATGAATGTCTGTCTCCTGGCTGCATCCTATTATCCCTGCCCTGCTTACTATTATGCTCCTTGAACCTTATCAAGCACAAATATCATCTCAGACGTACCAGTGGCCATCTAATAATTGTCCTTTATAAAGCCTGATGCTACACAGAGCTGGCATTGCAATTTCAGAAGTGGAAAAAGGATATGTATATCGAGAGCGAGAGGTGGAAACTGAGAGGGGGAGATTGAGCTGAGTTGCCCATGGCTATCTTGAAAGCTTGACGAGTTATTATCAGAGAAAACAGTCATATGCTGCATAAAAATCTTATTTTCCTTCCTTTAAAGGATTTGTCCACAAATGACAACTGACGCCATGGTTATCATGATACGGTGAAAACTAAGAATTGTATTAATTATATTTTTAAATACACATTTTTGTTAAACACATGCTGCCGAAGATTTGTTTTGAGCGCAAATTTTTATATTACTTGTTTCTGACCTTAGGAAAATTTCAGTTCTCTCCAGTTTGCATTCTGCTTTAAGATCTTTCAGACATGGAATGGGTCTGAGCAACATCCTATTGTAGCTTATGTTAAGATTGAGACTTGTTTGGGTAATGTCTACATATGTACTATAGCTTTCATCACCTGATCACATGGTGGGACCACTCATCTCTTGTTAGAAACCATTCTGTCACAGTGTAGGGCTAGCAACAGGAGAAATCTGGGCTGAAAGAAGAACCCCTTGGGGCATTCTTACTGGCTCACTGCAGTTATTAGCTCAATAAAGTGTATGAACCTATATGATCTGCTATGTTCCTATAGCTTTAAATCCCTACCCTTCCTTTTCCTTAGTTACTAGGCAAAAGCCTATGCATCCATTTAAATATTCACCTATCAGTTATTGGCCAAAGGGTGTAATGACCACTTCCTGCCACACTTCCATATAGTGTTTGGAAAGGGGTGGATCTTCTTCTTTGGCTGCTGGTGTTCTATCCTACTGGTTGTGCTCATTAAGCCTGGGTACACCAAGACCCACCCTAAAGCCACCTCCCTAAAGGGACCTATAACTTTAGAGATTGAGTTGGGGACCAGGAAACCCCGTGAACAAGGTTAGCAAGCACAGGGTAGTTTATTTAATAGACTCTCTAGGAGAGTAAGATAGACAGCTTATATAGAAAGAGCAGTTGTGTGCTCCATCAAGAATAATAGCAGGGAGTAGCTTCCCACAAAGCTTCCTTGTATGCCTTTAGTGAAAGGACCACAGCGGATTGTGTGTTAGGCTAGACTTCTTCTCCCTAACCACTCCATTGGATGGGATCCGGACCACTTAAAGGTGTATTGCCTGAGGGAATTGATGTACGCTTGACTATTTGACTTATGGCAGTGACATCTGTAATTGCTGTATCATCCTCCTCTGTGATTGTTACACCATCCTCATACATGAGTAAACCTGTGGTCAATTGTTGCTCTTGTATAATTAACCAGCCATCTGTTTTCATCATAAGAACCTCCTGGCATCCAATATCTTTCCTATTTTTGCTATACAGTAGCCTGTGTGTTATAGTTACACTACACCTTATTGGGAGACTTCCACTTAGCGAAGGCCCTAGGTTTTCTTCAGACAGTTGCTATGGTGTTAGAAGAATTATCTTTGATATATACCTTTAGGGATGGGGGGATATGTAATAATTTTTTTTTTATGGAAACAATATTCCTTGTTAGACTGTTATTGCATTGCAAAATTGAATTGTACATAGCACACCTGTGGCATAATTTTTTGGAGCAAAAACTTTTTCAGGGCTCAATCTTTCTTCCACTGTTGAAAGTGGTCACAAAATAGTTTCCGGGTTTACAAAAACTATTTTAAATTCGTGCAACGGCATATATTTCACATTACGAATATTTTTGCCGTTGATGATATTCCTCTGTCACAGCTTAAAACAGCTGAAGACGCGTCAGGTAAAGTTGTGTGTCTCTCATATAGTAATATGTATGAGGTGGAAAGCTGCCTTACTTATGGTTTTGTCCAATAACTTTGTTAGCTATTGAATTCATGTTTTATTCCCAAACTCTGTTGTCATTATATAACCATTATATAACCATATTCTTTTATCCTCCAGGCCAAGGTTAGTATCAGTGCTGCATTAGTCATGATAATATTAACAGCAGTCAGTCATAAAAGAACCTGACAGAGGCAGTGTGTAAGTTAACACTGTATCATCATCATCATTATCATAGGGTGATAAGAAAAGCTCTACCCTTCTCTTCCATCATAAAAGGGGGTCATAATGATTATTTAAGGGCTACCTTGATACCTGATTGGTTAAGCATGAGACTATTGGCTATACTTTCTCTGGCCAATATATCTCAACTCTATGAATAATTCATCATTGGACTCCACCTCTGGCTTGAAACTTGAAGACACAGGAGAGAGTTTATTTACTTAACCGCAACAACAGTGTTACAAGTACAGGTATGGGACCTGTTATGCAGAATGCTTTCCGTAATTTGGATCTCCATACTTCACCTCTACTAAAGAATCATTTAAATATTCATTAAACCTAAGTTCTGTATCCAATAAGGATTAATTCTATCTTAGTTGGGATCAAGTACATGGTGCTGTTTTATTATTACAGGGAAAAGGGAAATCCTTTTTAAAAATTAGAATTATTCAAAAGGAGTCTATTGGAGATAGCCTTCCCATAATTCAGAGAGCTCAGGATATCGGGTTTCCCATACCTGTACATATTTAGTATGCATATCCCTATCTATGTATATATGTCTTATACATATTTCTATGCTTATAGAAAAACATATACTGTAAAAAACTCTATCTGTATATAGATAATACTTGATACCTCTACAAGTCAAAAATAATGAGTTCCCCTTAATTACTTAATTATTTTAGAACATCTGCCCCATCTAGATAACAGAAATGGGCAGGGGACTTTGCCTGGTTTAGGGAGGAGCAGGCAATTCTGACTTTAGCTATTTAAAGAGTCCCTGATAGCAGCAAAGTGTGTCAGCTCCTCAAACAGTGTAGTAGTTTCACCAATTCTAAAGAATCTCAAATAAAAGAAAAACTAACTTTTTACTAATTGCTCTGCATTGGACCATTTGTTTATAATTACGACTTTAATTCTGTGGGTAAGGTGGCAGGCAGGCCCTGGGTGTGAATAAATGTACTGGAGCTGGAGCTGGAGGTACTGGAGCTGGGGGCGAGGTGCAAGTAGTCAGGTGGAGGTCAGGACATCATGGGGTGGGAGCTCAAGGCCAGGTGTAAGGTATCTGTTACAGAACAAAGACTCTTTTCCCTCAAGATCAGCTTATAGTTGAAAACAATTCTACCTATCTTCTTATGTGTTCCTGTGGTATTGGCACAGCTTGGATGGTAGGAACACTTGCCAGTGATTGAGGTATATCCCATAAGTAAAAACGGACAAGGATGTTTATGCTGGTTAGTGATCTACTTTCCCTGGAGATGGGTGTCCTATTTGGTTACCTCCTTTAATTTGCCCATTGTATGCAGCTACAAAAGAATAATAATTCACATTGCAAGTTATAAGCCTGCTCCTTGATACTACTTTAGTCAAGATCATTGAATACACAAAAACTGACACATTAACATTAAAGCATCTTCTTTACGTACCAGCAGCTTGCACTTTAACAACCAAAGTGACATGACACTATCCTGCCCTCTGCTGCCTGTAGCTTAAATCTAGGACTGAGGAGAGGGCTTGTTTTAAACTTTCCTTCCATTGCCATCATTGCTATTGGTGTGAAAAGAAAACAGCTTGTAAGTGACAGGAGAAAGTGTTTACTCAGTGAATTAGTTGAGTTTTTATTGTGTAAGAAGGATTAAGAGCCTCAGCAGTGTCTCAAGATCCATTTCATATTGGAGTGGTTCAGTATTAGCTAGCTCCGGGGCAGGGCTAATTATCATAAGACTCAGGGCATAAAAGGCTTTTAAAAGCGCCATCTCTCATTTTCCAGGACTGGATTAACTCTTTAGCCTTAAGCTAAACTATGCTTGGAGAATCATTCTTCCATAATAACGGCTTTGATTTCTCTTCTCCTTCAAGGTTCGGATGTAACAACTTTGCTTGATCTGATGTGGGGAAGGATTTCGATGGCTCGTGTGAAATGCCGGGCGCACAGCACAAACAGCTCCGGCTCTCCAGGAGCAGGGATAAATATCTGAACAGTACTTAAATCTTTTGAAAAGGGACAGAGAATACTTTTAGAAACTTAAAAGAGAGCGTGTCATATTTTCTTCCCAAATCTGCTTTAAATTAGCTCTGTGTTGTTTTTATTCTACTTTTAACCAAATAATGCAAAGATAGATATGCAATCAGCGCCTTTGGGAACTGCTCTAGTCAATTATAGGAAAACTATACCCCAAAATGAATACTTAAAGGGAAAGTTAAGTCTAAAATAGAATAATATAGCTTAAAGTACAAAAAAGGTTAAAACAGGTGGTTTAATCCAACAGGTCACCGACCAGCAACCCCTGATGCATTTCAGGAGTAGTTCCCTTAATCATAGGCTATGATTAAGGGAGCTGCTCCCGAAATGCGTCAGGTGTTGCTGATCGGAGACCTGTTGGATTAAACCACCTTTTTTAACCGGAGTTAGCCTTTAAGCTATATGATTTCAGTGGGAGCACTGATGGCTGAGCACCCTAAAATGGAGCTGGACTAATAACAACACACAGAGGATGAGTTTGGAGTGGCCTATATCTTGTTTCTACTGGGAATGTTTAAAATAGAATAATGCTAGAAATGCTGTATTTTGTATACTAAACATAAACATGAATTTACTGCACCAGAAACCTAATAAAACAAATGATTTATGCTTTCAAAGTTGGCCACAGGGGGTCACCATCTTGTAACTTTGTTAAAAATCTAGACTATGCACATGCTCAGTGTGGTCTGGGCTGCTTAGGGATTGCCATAAATTATCAAAACAGCACAAGTCAAATAATATCTGCCAGAAGCCGATACAGCAAGACTGATTAATAATCAGAATAGGCAGACTGCACTGGTCCTGCGTTGTCATGTAATCTAATGGGGATTTTATAGTTTTTGTATTGCTTAATACAAACTTTCTCCAACTCTGCAGAACCAGTGGCTGCAGCAAAATAAACCTCCAAATAGAATCCCAGTTTATCTGTTTAAATCTGGCTCTATGATCTTTGTCCCTGCAGCTGGCGTTGGAAACATTAAAGGGGATATAAAGGAAAAACTAAAATCCAATACAAATCTCTACACAGTCGCCGACTGCTCTACAGGGAAACAAACAAAGCTGCTTGAGATCTGCATGGCTGGGATGTAAGGCGGGTTCATGGTGCACACAAACAAGCCAAACAAACCATACATGCTAGGTCACATGAGACAATTAACAGACACAGTTCTATCTTTTGCTTTCATGCTTCCTGTTACAGTTAGAGCTGCAGTATTTCTGGTCAGGTGATCTCTGAGGAAGCACACAGAACATCACAAAATGGTGGCTTAATGCAAGAGACATAAAAGGGCAATGTTTACTGATATATATATTCCAGTTTGATAAGATGCTTTAATATGCCACTTAATATGATATAAACTATCTGTTGCTTAAATATTCCTTTTGGGGGTAAAGTGTTCCTTTAAAGGGCATGTAAAAGCAAAAAAATAAAATCCCATTTTTACTTTCTTTAATGAAAAAGAAACCTATCTCCAATATACTTCAATTAAAAAATGTGCACCGTTTTTATAAGAAATCTAACTGTATGCAGTGAAATTCTCCCTTCAGTTACTGCTGTGGATAGGAATCGTCAGACGGTCCCTAACTGCTGAGCAGGGAAACAATCATACTTATGAACAGCAGGGGGACCCCCGCCTTACTTCCCAGCCATACAGAACTCAAGCAGCTTTGTTTATGATGATCCCTAAGCAGCCCAGACCACACTGAGCATGTGCACAGTCTTAGTCTTACAAAGATGTTTAACAAAGTTACAAGATGGTGACCCCCTGTAGCCAAATTTGAAAGCAAAAATGATTTGTTTGATTAGGCTTGTGGTGCAGTAAGTTCATGTTTATATTTAGTATACAAAATACAGCATTTCTAGCCTTATTCTATTTTAGACTTTACATGCCCTTTAATAATAGCCTTATGTTTCTATACATTCCAATGCTATTTATTTAATAGAAGGGACTCTCTAAGGACTTCATGCCATTTCTTGTATCTGTCTGTTGTTTTACAGTATATTTAACCATATGCTGTGTCCTTTGATTATGGTTATATGTCCCTTGAACCAGTCTGTCATGTACCTTATTTCCTCTTCTCATGGCCGTGATTTAGGCCAGGATGTAGGTCAGGGGGCAGAGCACAAAGTGTCACGCGGGAAGTGCGTCTGGGTTGGCAGGGCCCACAAGGCCTGGTGTCCCACCTGCCCAGTCCAAACCTGCCTTGAACCTCCCTAAATATTTGTGGTTTATTACAGTCAACTCTCAGCCATATCTCATGTGTTGGATTATATCTGAAGAACCGGTGATAAACAAAATGCCAGTTAATTGCACTTTGCTGAATAAAGAGCACCGTTCAAGGTGCATGTATCCACCTGCTGTATTGTTATTTCCAGGGCTCCCTTTGCATGTTGCCCCTACATGTCAATCTTGCATCTAGTGCATGCTAGCACTGTTAACACAAGTTGTGCACACTTTTATGGCAGAAAAGGACAAACGCAATTTGTGGATGATTTTTTAAAACACTGATGTGGTTGCTTTGCTTCTGCAATTGTAAATTGTGCACAAATTGCAGCACGCATTTGGGGTCATTTACTAAGATTCACCCCAACACTCCTGCACTAGGTCTGGTTGCACTCTGCACCCCATACCAGATTAAATTCAGTGCAAGAGTAAGTGGTGGAGGCCAGCAATAGAGCTGTTTGTACAGTTGAAAGGGAAATGACCAAAACCTGGATTGCCATATTATGACGAAGCCGGGTACCTAAAACTGGTAACTTGTGGCAAAATAGGGGGAGGTGACAACTCTACAGCTCTTAACATCTACTATAGGAGAGGTGATAAGTATAGGGTCACATCGCTGCCTGCATCACCCAAGGGCATTGCTCTGCATGAATACATTGCTGCTGAATGCAGACAGCTCTGTATTCATAGGAGCAACCACATTTCTCTTTTGCACGCTACCTCAATATGTCAGTGTTACTTAGATTATGATTTGCTTTTTGAGTTTGAAGCTAAAAAATATTTTGATTGAGTATTCAGAAAAGAGAACTTTAGATCCACAAATCACATCACATAAAGTTGGAATGACCTAACTATTACTGCCTAGGGAAACAGTAACTGAAAAGGAGGCTTACAGGTGTAAGACTGTAATAGTCTGAGACAATTTGCAATAGGTTTTCATAGTTTTTTAGCTTTTTATTAAGCAGCTCTCCGGCCAGCAATCTGGTTGCTAGAGTCCAAATTACCCTAGCACCCATGCATTCATTTGAATAAGAGATTGGAAAATGAATAGGAGAGGCCTGAATAGAAAGATGAGTAATAAAAAGCAATAACAATACATTTGTAGCCTTACGGAGCATTTGTTTTTTAGATTGGTAAAATAAATAATGAAGACCAATTAGAAAAGTTACTTCGAATTCGCCATTCTATAACATACTAAAAGTTAACTTAAAGGTGAACCACCCCTTTAACTATGTGAGACTTCCCAAACACATAACAGAAAGGCAAATAACTGGTTTCTTGACAACACAGTTATAAAATGAATTTACTTGTATTGTTCCATGTTTCAAACACCAGTAGAATAGATGGGCACTTCAGTAGCACTTTTGATGAAGTGGCAATGTAGTTACAACATTAATCCTTACCCTAACCCTGTCTGCCCCTGTGAAAGAGCTTTCCGAACACAAACTATTCCATAGGTAAAAAGCTATTCCAGCTTTCATGCTGCTATAGAAACACAAATACCAAGGTGTTCATCTCAGGTATAATTTGCAGCAAAACACATTCGTAATCAACAGGAGAAAATACATAAAGATCTGAATGGCAGAGGAACTGCACTGGTACAATTTAGCACATCTGTTAGTAAATCAGGGGGAAATGTAATAAATATAAAAAAACAAACATGAACATTTTGTCATTTGAACCAATGAACTGGGTATTTATTTCTCACTATTATGCCACATTCTGTTAGCTTATATATATTGCAACTTGTAGCTAGTGATGGGCGAATTTGTCCCGTTTCGCTTCGCCGGAAAATTTGCGAATTTCCCGTAAAATTTGCGAATCATGAAATTTGAAGGATTTTATTCAAAAATCGTGAAATTTGTAGGTTTTCACCAAAAAATCTTGAAATTTGAAGGATTTCACTAAAAAATCTTGAAAGTTGAAGGATTTCACTAATCGTGAAATTTTAAGGTTTTCATGAAAAAAAGTCTTGGAAATCGGACATTTTCACGAAAAAATCGTGAAAAACGTAAATTGACGTAAGCAAATTTTTGCAGGAGATTCGCACATTTATTTTATTGTGCCCCATCTTTCTGTTCCCGATTGGATAGCTCCAACGGCCAA
Source organism: Xenopus laevis (assembly GCF_017654675.1). NCBI lineage: Eukaryota > Metazoa > Chordata > Amphibia > Anura > Pipidae > Xenopus > Xenopus laevis. The sequence continues at coordinate 142,326,220 of NC_054379.1, forward strand.
CATTAGGGAACACCGTTTTCCTAGCCTAATGCTTTGTTAAGATTTTGTTGCCTTTTAATTGTTTCCACTCATCCTAAGCAAATAAGGGGTTAAATGTGGTCTGAAAATACCTAAGCCAGTAATATTTTTTTTATTTTTAAATCATGCATAGTTACATCAATCTTTCAGCTAACTCTGACTACGGATTTAAATAATCAAATATTCCCGTTGGGAGAATCATTTGTCATGTAAAATCTTAATTCCATAGTGAAACCATGTAGTGCAGGCCAGGGTCTGAAGCATTTTAAGGACCTTAGGAAAAGCTCTTCATATTTTCTACCAAATCTTTGGTCATTATTTTCAAAGCATCACACCTTACATTTATATAAGGGTGAAAACATAGATAGTATATAATGAAAATATTTCAATGCTACAGTAATTTACTCATCTGCTGGATTTGTCTACTCTGTATTAAATAGTATAAATAGCATGGTAGTGGAATTTTCAATATATGTAATTAATATGAACTTATATTTATTACTTGGTGATGTCAGAGAGTGGAATATATAAGTGGATATAAGGATATGCTACACTAATCTAACATGATTTGTTATGTATTATTTTGGATAACGCTCCTCCTGCCACAAAAAAAATGGTTATAAAAGTACAGGTATGGGATCTGTTATCTGGATATGTGGGCATATCAGGGAGAGATCTGCTCGTGTGGCATCATCGCCAAACGAGCAAATCTCCCTGTGTATGGCCACCTGACCTATATGGTGGAATGTCACAAATCACACAAGTTAGAATCAAATCTTGTAACCCACGGCTACCATAGAGTTAAGGTGGCCATACACAGGCAGATTAAAGCTGCCGATATCGATCCTTTAGACCAATTTGGCAGTTTATCTGCATGGGGGCTTCTGACATGTCTTTCCGGGTTTCATTTTTCCAGCGTTCGACCCGTCAGAGCCCATTGCTTATCATTGTAACCAGAGCGTTCGGTCCCAGGGCCGAAAATTATGATTAACCCAATATAGCCCTGCCGACATCGCCAAACGAGCGTGTATATTACAGTGTATGGCCATTTTAAGTGCCATTTTCTACTCGTTTGTTTGAAACCAAAGACTGATTACCATTGTAATTCATGGATTAACATAACTAACACAAAGAAGACAGTTGTTCTGACAAGCCCCCTGCCCCAGTAATATTAGCATTCTAGTGGCTGGATCACAAAGGTTTCATTATCATTAAGCATTCATGTAAGATGAGCTATTTTCATTAGGAACAAAGTGCATTGACAAAAGTGATAAGCTTGCAACTTCAGTGTCATATTCCACTGTACCTCAGCATAAACATCTAAAGGACAGTAAAGTGTCTCCCAGTAATTCTTTATTCTCTTTAGTGCTGATGGTTAGGGAAAAAAAAGCCAAATAGCTAAATCGTATTTACGGTGTTTATGCAAGCATTTTATGCAGTTGTTTGCTATTCCCTTAGTCTCCTATTTTTCATACCCCCCTTTGCTCTCTGCCGGCCCTCCCTCTGCCATCCCGTTGGTCTTATCGCTTCTTTCACTCCCCTGCTGGCTATTACCAGGGACTTGAGAAAGTCTAAGACTGAATAATCCCCTTAGTGTCAAGTTTTCCAGACTGAGAAATGAATCTGCCCAAATGCACTATCTGTGCTGAGATGGCTGTTGCAAGCAAAAGAAAAAAAAAATACAGATAAAAAGCTATTTCTTCAGGGTTGAAAGCAGAAGGAGTCACTGGGTGTGTGAGGTAGAGGTGATTTAGGGCAGGAGGTGCTCATGATTGTATGTTAAATATTCAATGCGGAGCTCAAGCCGTGGAGAAGAAAACATTTTCATGTATCAGCAGGTTTCTTCGACATTAAATATTTGTGCCTCGCGGACAACAGTTTATTGGCGCCCAACAATCGAGATGAGCAGTCACAAAGACAGACACATCTTTCACAGGTGTGCTACGCTCCAGTAGGATCATGAGTGGAGAGGTCTCTTTATGAGCAGACAAGAAGCTGGAACACTGTGGATTTAAGTAAAATGCACTATAAGCACTTACAGTCTCCTTGTAGCAATGCTTGACTCCTGCTGGCGAAAGACATGTTTCATTTTGATTTTGCCCAGTTATTAGTATTCTGTAATCAGGTGACATATAGAAACATTTGTATATATTTTATGCACCCTTCTACACGGAGGGACCCCTTAAGAACTTATCGTGGGAAATTTTCAGATTTAAAATCATGTTATAAATATACAGTGTTATATTCAAAGAATATAAGAGAGTACAAAAAAAGTTGGCTTTTCTTGAATTACAGCAGTACTGCTATAAAAATGTGTTGGTAAATGCAATTAAAGGAAAAGTAATTGACTTTGATTTTATAAATGTTATAGACACTTTTCTGCGAGCATGATTCTAAAATAGAATGCAAAGATTTGTTGTCCCCCCCATGAATACAGGTATTCCCCATTTTGATTCAGGTGGACACGATATGGAACACTGGCAAGTTTTTGTTGCACCCACTGCACTGGAGCTGTGCTTAGCGTTGGACTGGGTGATCCATGCCCACTGGGGCTGCCACACAACCCTCCGGGGTGACTCTTCCCAAGCGCGTACCTTGGATTCTGTTTTTGTGGTCATTTTCAGGGCTGGGGGGGAGGTCAGGTAGCAGCACCCAGGGCTTCTGAGAGAGCATGTCTGGATCCCACGGCTAAGCTCTACCCTGGCTGTGCTCTGCACCTAATGCAGTATTCTGTATCTAACACATGTTCATAGTTCACACAAGAGCTTTCTGCATAAGCACTAAGGGGCCAGCTGTGCACCCATTAGTTCTCCAGCATTAATAAATGAGGCCTGGAATGTCACAATATCTAATGCAGTGATCTCCAACCAGTGGCTTATTAGTGTCAGGACCGCTCGTCGTCGTGTCGTTCCTCTCCGTCCGGACGTCATGCTCCTGGAGCGAAATTTGAAGTTAAAAGCTCTTCCAAGTCATGCAAGGCACCAAAGTGGGCAATGAAGGGTGCCCGGGACTGTGGGGAGGTAATGGGAGCAGAGGGAACCCTGGGACTGGCTACATGGGTAGGAAGGATTGGTTGATGACACAAGGGAGGGCTGTTATAAAAAGGGGAAGCTACTTACCCTCCTCTCTTGTGATGTCACTGGCACCTGGAGCGCTGTGCAGTCTGGCAGCGTGTCTGCTCTCCCCTAATGGCGGCCGATTATCCCACCCCCCCTCCCGTTGCACTTTTACACTTGTAACAATTGTTACATTTATGTGTTAAAAGAGTTTTCAATTGTTAAAAATGTTTTATATAACAAATATTATTATTGTCACAGCTGTTGGTGGGTAATTGTTTTTGGTCCTTGCCATTTGGGTATGGCCAGTAGGTTTTTCCCTTTACATTCCCACATCGACTGCGGTGCCTGGCATCTGTGATAACATGGGCTTGGTATAACATGGCAAGGACAGGGTTATCGGTTTTCTCAAATATGGTATTAATAAAAGCTGTAGCCGAACTCCACCCACGAAAAGGATAAAAACTGAGTGTTGTGTTTTATTTAAATGTTAGCTCACTAGTGACTGCCTCCCCACAATCCAGCTTCAATGACCGATTATAGGTTTTGTTTGGACCATTCCTTGGTGCTTTATTTTTCTTGTTATACCAATTTCTGGACTTCTGAACCTGCATGAATCTCGACTTTGTGTCAGGGAGCCGGGAGCTCCCTCCAGGGAGGTAGTCTGGATCAAGGAGGATGCCCTCTTGAGTGGGCAAGGTCGCGGTATCCGAAGGGTTAAGCAGAATCAGTAGTAGTGGTCACAGGCAGGAGTTAACGAGGGCAGGCAGATCAGAAACTAATATCAAGAGTTCAGGCAGGGGGTCAGAACCAAGGCAGGAGCTAGAAACAGACTGGGAGCAGGAATCAGGAAACACAAACAGGAACCCAGGATCAATGGCAGCAAATCCTATTCTTGGGCGCCGTCACAGTGTTTTGGGTCGCCCTTTTATGACGAGATCCCGGCACCAGTGATGACATCATCATGCAGCGACGCTGCAGCCATATGTTCAGCATGGGTGCCGCCATCTTGGATCTTCACTGTGACCGCCGGGAATGTAAACAGCGCTGTTGGGTACTTCTGGGTTGGGTACTTCTGGCAGTCCTGACACTTTGCTACTAATCTGCCTGCCTATTAAACTTCTGCCTGGAAATTGACTATGACTATGCCTGATCCCTATTTGTACTGCGAACTTGGACTTTAACCCCTAAGCTTCCTCCTTGGTCCTGACTACTCCCGCTGGTAGCCGATAGGCCCCCTGACAATTAGCACTATGTGGATCACCAACCCCTTGTGTGTTGCTCCCAGTGACCTCAAAGCAGGTATTTATTTTAGAATTCCTGGCTTGGAAGCAGCTTTTGGTTGAATAGAAACAAGTGAACTGCAGATCAGAGCCTCCTGTAGGCTGCCAGTCCACATAGAGGCCACCAAATAGCCAATCACAGTCCTTATTTGGCACCCCAGGAACAGTTTTTTCATGCTTGTGTTGCTCCCCAACTATTTTTACATCTGAATTTTGCTCACGGGTAAAAAAAAGTTGGGGACACCTGAGCTAAGGGCTAATATAGAGTATGCTGAATAATTGAAATATCTGCCATGTTCTTGAAAGATGTAATTGTCCTAAATAGTTTTTTTCTCTTTGGCAGACACAGATACATTGCTTACAGCACCCTCTTCCTAGTTATATGAACAGAGTAAACAAAAGTAGAAACAGAACCAGAGCAAATGTGCCACTGACTCTCTGTTCACAATATTTCAGCCAGTTTCCTATTCAAACATCACCAAGACAAACAGACCTTAGATTAGAAAGCAAATGTTTATGTGACACTGTTTCAGAAACACCAGCAAAGTCCACATCTACATCTATGGAAAGCCCACTGTACGTATTACTACATCTTAACACCGAGTACATTTGTTTCACATGAGTTGTGCTGTAACCTGCTTGCCATGCCATTCTCTAAAACAGGGGTCCCCAACCTTTTTTACCTGTGAGCTACATTCAAATGTAAAAAGAGTTGGGGAGCAACACAAGCATGAAAAAGTCCCTTGGGTGCCAAAGAAAAGATAGAATTGGCTATTTAGTAGCCCTATGTGGACTGACAGCCTACAGGAGGCTCTGTTTGACCCTAAATCTGTTTTTTATGCAACCAAACCTTTCCCCCAAGTCTGGAATTTAAAAAATAAACATCTGCTTTGAGACCACTGGGAGCAACATCCATGGGGTTGGTGAGCACCATGTTGCTCACGAGCCACTGGTTGGAGACCACTGCTCTAAGACATAATCTTCAAGTCCGGATTTATGGAAAGGCTACAAAGGCCTGGGCCTAGGGGTGGCATGCTGCCCAGCCACACCTGCATTGGTTCTGAAGCACTGTGGACACGCAATAGATACAATAGTTTTTTAAATGTCCTGCAAGCCAATCCAGTGCTCTGGATCCAAGGATGAAAATTAGCACATGTCCATGAATGAAGGGGAGAGGCCTAGGGGTGCCAGCTATGTAAAGCCGGCCCTGATTCAAAGTTGTTTGTAATGATGTTGTGAACTTGGTATGGCAGTTGTGTTGCTTAGGTGGAATTTTTGGCTTTTGCTCCATGGTCTGAAAGTACAAAAACTGCTTTTGTTTGGCCTTGCAACAGATAGAAGCTTTGCTGAGAAACAGACAACAGTGGTTTTCATACTTTCGGGCAGTGGAGCAGGAGTCAGAAATTCTGCCTAAACAGCACAGCCCACACCAGAACATTATTATTATGAATAGCTTTCAGATCAGAGGGGGATACTTGTAGGTGCACAGTAAATGCCGCCTGCTGATAGATTGCTATAGGTTTTGTAGACCTGTAGAAATGTTGGTTTTATCTGGTTTAATATTGACATAATAAAGTACGTCTTTGTGCATAGGGTGATGATTCACCTAGCTTTGTTGCCCTGCTCAAAAAAAATGTTGAAAAAATTGAAATAAAAATCAGATAAATGAATGAGCTGATTCAAGATTTGCAGAAACAAACTGTGCAGCAAACCGATAAGTTAATACAGGTATAGGATCCATTATCTGGAAACCCTTTATCCAGAAAGCTCTGAATTATGGAAAGTAGACTCCATTTTATTCAAATAATAATTTTTTTTAATGATTTCCTTTTTCTCTGTAATTATAAAACAGAGCCTCCCAACTAAGAATTTAATCCTTAATAAAGATAAAACAATACTACTGGGTCTGATTCAAGTTTAGATCTTGTTTTAGTAGACTTAAGGTATGAAGTTCCAAATTACAGAAAGATCCGTTATCCAGAAAATCCCAGGTCCCAAGCATTCTGGATAACAGGTCCCGTGCCTGTGTAGTCATTTGTGAAAGGGATTTAAAAACCCACATCAGTGAAGCACAAGGAAATATCCTGAATAATCATGGGTCACTTCATTTATACATACAACGGATTGGCTAAATGCCACTTGACTTTGCAGCATGCAATTTTAAATATAAGGGAGCTACAGTAGAAGCCCTGGGGTAGAAAAAAACACTTTCATATCTAAGCAGTCTGCCCTAAATATTCCCATAATCCCTTGACAGTTCCATATCTTTGACCGCAATAATTCTCAAGTGAAAACTTAGCTCAGTTTCCTGAAAAATCACAGATAGTTCTCTCTTCCTTTTCTAACCCCTCCTTCTGTGAAAATAAAGCATTTGTCCTATTATCTAGGGAGACCATATCGCATTTAAATCTGCCAACTGCAGGTCGCATCCCTTCTCCCCTCTGCTGAATTACTTTGCTGGGGCACAATGGTTTCTTACTTTGTCATTTAAACTGCATAAAGAGGCAGAAATTGATTTTTATTGCGGATCTTTATTTCTAATAAAACTCGGAGGGCCTCTTTTCTTCCCGTCTTCAATGGCCCTTGAATGCTTTCAATCTGCAGTTCTCTGTTTCATAGGCAGAAATAAAATCAAATGAAATGGATTTTCAAAAAGAGAAGAAAAAAAAAAAGAAAGAAAAGTGCATGCGTGTCTCCTAGTGTTAAAAGGGGTCCATGGTGGAAGAGGGAAGCTGCAGGTGACTTTTCCAGTGTGGCAGAATGGAAGCCATACTCAGGGAATAGAAGAATAGGTGAAGTGTCCACTCACAAACGGATTAAAGAACACTCAACACAACAATGACATTATTTTAAAAACGAAGTGCATTGGATAATCGTCTCACTGCACATGCTTCTCAGATTAATATTTCTTCAAAACATTTATACAAATTGGCATATCGTATATTGATGAGCAAAAGATGTCGCCATGTGCAGATTAGCCCTGAATTTCTGCATTTTGCCAGTGGCAAAAATTCTTTGTGAAACTGTGTACAAATTTGTCCCATTGCGTGACAAAAAGGTTTTCCAAATTTATCAGTGATTCGCAAAATTTTCTGCAAAATGGGACAGATTCGCTCATCGCTAGTATCATATTCTCAGTAAATGGACACTTTTTAAAGGAGAAGGAAAGGTCTTTTTACTTGGGGGTTCCAAAACGTAGGCATCCCCAAGTCATCGTATGTACTTACCTGACACCCCAGGCCGATGTACCTATTTAGAAAAAAACTGCACCGGGCCCGGGATTCATCCAGTGAGCACCACAAAGTGATCGTCTTCTGGCTTATTATTTTTTCTCGCGGCTGTGAATGCGCAGTAGAGCTAACATCCAAACTTTAACGAAAAAGCCACCTATTTCATTCTACTGCGCATGCTTCTGCCCCAGGACATTTGAAGAAAGATGAACCCGGAAGACGATCGATCTCTGGTGCTCGCTGGAAGAATCCCGGGCCCATGCAGTTTTCTCCAAATAGGGGCATCAGCCTGGGGTTTCATGTAAATAAATGGGATTCCTTGGGCGTGCCGAACTTTTGGCACCTCCAAGTAAAAAGACCTTTCCTTCTCCTTTAAAATTATTATAAACAGGTATGGGATCTATTATCTGGAAACCCGTTATCCAGAAAGCTCTAAATTACTGCACGGTCACCATCCTAGTTTTTTTTATCCTTTACTGCTAAAATCCTTGAAAAACCACTGGTCACTATTAGGCTGCTTTACTTGCAAGTGATAACTCAAAACTACTGGGCCTCACAGTAAAATCTATTGTATAGCAGCTTACACTTAAAGATGTTCACATCTGTATTGAAACTTCACTCCATTCTTTATAGCCCTCACCTTCCCCATTCGGGGGTCTTTATACTCCTGGACCCTAGTCTGCTTTCTCCGCTTCAGTACTAATTTATGTTGAAAGTTTGTTAATTTGTTAACATGTATGCAATGGAGGTTAATGAAATATGTTTCAACTTTTAGTATGACGTAGAGACTGATATTTTGACACAATTTGCAATTGGTTTTAATTTTGTATTATTTGTGGTTTTTGAGTTATTTAGCTTTTTATTCACCTGCTCTTCAGTTTGCAATTGCATCAATGAGGTTGCTAGGGTCCAAGTTACCCTAGCAACCATGCATTTATTTGAATAAGAGACTAGAATATGAATAGGAGAGGCCTGAATAGAAATATGAGTAATAAAAAGTAGCAATAACAATAACGTATAGCCTTACAGAGCATTTGATGTTTAGATGGAGTCAGTGACCCCCATTTCATAGCTGGGAAGAGTGAGAAGAAGAAGGCTAATAATTGAAAAACGATAAAAAAAAATAATAATGAAGACCAACTGCAAAAATACTTAGAATTGGCCATTCTATGACATATTAAAAGTTAATTTAAAGGTGAACCACCGCTTTAATAGTGGGGGTGTCCATAAGAGGATTATGGATAATATCTGTTTAGGATGCCAGGGGTAGATCCAGTGGTGTAACTATTGAGGAAGACCCCACAGATGCAGGGGGGGTCCACAGGACAGGGTCCCAGACTGTAGGGTGCGCTTGCTCTATAGCATAAAGCATATAGCTGTAGGGTCCACTTTTTATAGCACATAACAGAAAATAATTTAGAATGCAATGATATTAGCATTCCACTGTAAAAAAAACGATATTCCTCCTTTAAAACTTCAATATATTTATTAAATGGCATCTTTGATAGCAATAATCTACAGTACTGGTTTAATATGTTATAGTAGTGAATGAAGGCCTCTTGCTCTAGGTCTGTTCATATATAATGAAGCTGTAGGGGGTGTAGTGAGCATTGGCAGAACCTTTTCCATTTGTAGCAGGGCAGTTGCAACCCTCAACATTTAGGGAGGTTATTTACTAAAACTTGAATTAATCTCAGTTTTTTAAGAAAAAAAAGTCGACCAACCTCCCTTCCACGAATTTCACTCATTTATCAATATTTGTTCTCGACAATCGAATGTCAATCTGTATCGAACAATTAACAATCCAAAAACTCGATTATTGGACGAAAAGCCAGACTTTATTGGATTATCCAGCGCAGATCACAATGTCAAGAAAGAACTTCTACATGATCTCGACCAGGTTTGAGATGGAGTATTTTTGGATTAAAATTTTTTTATCAGCTTTGGCGTATAATTAATCTCTAAAAAAGTTTTTATTCCTACAAAAAAATTGAGTTTTCCCCTTAAAAACAGATAAACACGAGGTTTAATAAATGGGATCCTAAATAGGCATGTTCCATCATAGGTATCCATGTGCAAACAGTTCCTGCATTCCTTTCCGTGAACAGCTCCAGAATTTAAATAAAAGCCGCAATATTTAAATCATACACGAGGATGAAAGCGAGAGTTAATTTTAAATGATTGCAGATTTTACTTGTGTCTTATTAACGTAACCACGTTAATCCGGCCTTACAGCAGGATGCAGGAACAGCTCCTAAGCTGGAATGTGCTTGGAATAAACTCAGCATGGCCCAGTACTGGGCTGACATTAAGCCTCTCATTTTTATCTGTTCCATTCTATTACAACCTGCAAAGACGAGAACTGCCTTATAGATAACTAAGAGAGAGAACAGAAGAGCGAGGTTGAATCTTGAAGCCAATAACAACAGAGACAGGGGCCCAGCCAGTGTCACTGTGCCTTGGAGGATAGGTTACTGATTGTCCTGATTAACATATTCAGAGATGGATTAACCAAAGCCTCCAGCTGGATTTCCAACGTTTATTTAATGACTAGAAAAATTCAACTACTCTATTAACTTTATCAGATACTTGCGCTAAATTCTGACACCTGCAGGCCATTGCTATCATTTCATTGTCTTCTCAACAAGGCCCTGCCTATGAAGGTGTTTTTTTATGGAATAAATTTAGTGTGATGAGCCGTTTTCACTTAATTGTTTCTATACCTTGTGAACTTCAGTACAAATTAGTGAGAGAAGAAGGCACTTGATTAGAAATATAGGGGCAAATTTACTAAAGGGCGAAGTAGCTAACACTTGCAACAACTCGCCAGTGTGACGTCATTTCGGTACTTTGTCTAACTTTACTAACGGGCACAGGCGTAACTTTGCTAGTGAAAGAGACTGACGCTGGCGCTCATTCGCACTTAATCACCAGGCAAAGTTGCGCTCTGGCGAAGGGACGTAACTATACAAATTCACTAAGATGCAGATTTTACTGAACGTTACCTCTTGTGCCAAACTTGCCTTCGCCACCTCAGACCAGGCAAAGTGCAATAGAGTAAATAGGACTTCCTTAAAATTGAATTGAACATTTTTCTAAGTCCCAAAAAAACGCTGGCGTCTTTTCCTTTTTTCATGGTGATAAGCTGCAAAAGAGCGTAACATTTTTTTGGGGTAACCGGCTTCCCCCTACATTTCCCAACATACAGTATGGCACATAAACTATACTCTGGCTCATGTGTAGGGCATTATAACAACTCTATTTTATTTTATTAAGGTTCCCTGGGCTTGTGTAGTGTAATGTATTTGCTGCAAAATATATGTCCATTCAACTTTAACTTCCCGCCGTATGCAAATTAGCCAACACTAGCGCAACTTCGCTCTGCTTGCAGAATTAACGCTAGCGCAACTTCGCCAGCGTTTGGCGCCCTGGAGGCAACTTTGCATGTTTGCAGGTGAAGTGTTGCGCTGCCTGTGAAGCCGTCGCTGGCGAATTTTCGACCCATAGTAAATTTGCCCCATACAGTGAGATGGCTAGTATTGAGTATAGTGCAATGTTTGAAGGAAGTGGGTTTTTTCTATTTGTTGGGTGCACCAACTGGTTTCAACGTTACTTGGGTCATGCCAAGTGTATAAATGCAAATTATGTAATGCCAAACATTCAGCATTGTAAATAAGGTTATGCACAACTTGTAGTATAAATACAAAGGCATAAGGAGAAAGCAATGAATCTGATGCCCCTCCATATTTATTTTGTTACAGGACTCAGAGACATTCTGTATAATATGTTTATAATTTGCTAGAGTTGCTACAGTATATGATATAAATCAGTGTTAGTAGATATTACTAGTGATGGGTGAATTTATCCACCAGGTGAAAAATTTGTGGTGAATTCCCGCGATCCGTAGGTGAAAATTCCCTGGCATCAAAAAAAATGGACGCAATCGAATTTGCGGAAAACAGATGCAGGTTTCAAAAAAGGATTCCGGCATCAAAAACGAGACGCCTGCGACATTTCGCTGAATTTTTCGCAGAAACGCCCCAAATTCACCCATCACTAGATATTGCAGCATATGTAAGAAATAGACAAATCTTAATTGAAATACGTATTAAATATAGACTTTCTCTGTACAAATGTGAACTATTGCATGACGAGTGAATGTATCAAAAAAATCATAAAACAAAAACTACCGATTAAACTAGTGATTACCAGTACACAGTCATTCCACTGAAAAAGCCATAGAGGCACATTTACTTACATGCAACTATGTCAGACTTTTTTGTGATGAATTCACGTATTCATTAAAATTTTCTTCAGCGTTGATTCATTGGCGCAAAGATTTCATAAAGAATTTTCTTTAGCGTTACTTCCTTTCTAGCAAAAACATTGTTAACTTACTTACGCTTACATCAATTTAAATTCAGGGGGTATATAAAGGCCATATGTGTGTGTATTTATTAGTGATGTTGATGGTGGCCACTTTTTATTAAAAATGTCAAAGGAAGCAAAATGAAGACAGAGATCCTCTATTGTACTAGGCCATAAGCCCACCCTAAAACAAGTGTGGCATGCACTTCAAATGTTAAAAAAAAATTGTAAATACGATATTTTTAACAGTTACAACTTGTAAACATAACAATAATTTACATTTGAAAAAACTAAAAGCTACCGAAGTCAATGTTAGCCTATGGGGAAGGTCCCCAAAGGCTTTGCTAGCATTTTTAGGTCGAAGAAATGTCGTTCGTTCGATGGATTAAAATCCTTCAAATCGAACGATTCAAAGGATTTAATCGTTCAAACAAACGAATTGCGGTAAATCCTTCGACTTCGATATTCGAAGTCGAAGGATTTCAATTCGGCAGTCGAATATCGAGGGTTAATTAACCCTCGATATTCGACCTGTAGTAAATTTGCCCCAATGAATAGAAATGTCACAATATAAGGCTGATTAGTAATTAATACAGATAATTACTACATGGCAGCACAGAAACCAGTGCAATTAGCATCAGAATTTAATAATCAGCCCTGTAGCATCAACTTATATTACAGACCAACCTCATTTTCTGCTGGATAATTCATGACGACCCCTAAGCTTAGCTTCTCAACAGCTGCTCAGAGCCCACTGAGCATGTGAGTGTCACAGACACTTTCCAAGATGGTGACCCCCTGTGACAAGTTTGAAGTCCTGGATCATTGCTGCTATTGAGATGCTGAAACTTTAGGCTGGTGCAATAAGTTCAATATATAAAATATGGCATTTTTAGCTGCATTCATTTTTAGGCTTTAGTACTCCTTTAAAAATGGAAAGCAAACTCCTTAAAAGATAACAATAATAACTCACTGTGTACAGCCATGGTGGAGTGAGGTGGACATTTTATCTAAGGTGGGTTTCAAAAATGTATTTGGAAGCTGGCAAAGAAATAGGAGATCTTACTGAACATAATGAGGAAGCAAAACCAAAGCCTTAGACACAGAAAGCCAAAGTATATTGTAGGCATAACCAGGGTGAAAGGGTATATTTGGTGTAAACTATTAGACACAGCTAGTGAATATATAGTCTTAATATTTCTTTAGCTTTTAAATATCCCCCAATGCTGAAGCTTGTTCCATACAAGAGCAAGATCAGCTTTAACAGAATTGTCCCTTTAACTACATAACATAAAATATATACCCTGGAAAAGTTTTTTCCATTAATATTGGGCTGTAGTAAAAGTGACAATTTCTTCTACCTGTAGGCACAGTGGTACGCTATGGAGATCAGGCTGCAGAAAGGACCTGAGGGCTTGGTTTATTTGATTTACATTAGCATCTGTAGCAGAGATACCGCGTGAAACCACCGGTCTCTTCTCCCAGCACTTATCATAAACGTTCCCAATTCCTGGCCAGTATAATAACACCTCTCAAAAACACAGCCAGAGCTCTGCTCCCGTACGTCTGACACAAAACAGCTCAGAATTAAAATGCAGAACCTATTTTGCCCTCAAGTAGATCATGTCAAAATAAAGTATTAGATTGTTGTAATGCGCAGAAGAATACAATTTTCAACACAAAAATTTACATTTAAATTCCTCTTTCTATCCGCAGGCAATGTGGAGTGGTGGATGAACAGTGATATTTAATAAGTTGGGAATGAGTATTTGTGCTGTATAATCCCTTACCAGATTAATTAAGGAAACTCTTATGGAATCTGGTTTTTTTTTTTAATTCAGAGGGTTAAGTGGCTGTGTAGCTGTAATGTAATATCTCAGGTCTGTGCGAGAGCTGCTCATTTTGTTTCTTATAGTTTAAGTAACCTATAACTAGAATTTCTTTTCTGCCTAATTTACCCTGGAATACGTTAGCATTTATTTTAATGGCTAAGAAAATGAATTCACAGTGTTAGAGAATTGTGCGGTAGGCTCAGTTTATACGTAGATTTATTCTAATCTGGTTGAGATAAGTGGCCCCAGGCCATACAGAGTCACTTGCTAAACTGGGGTGCATCACCCAAAAACTGTTGTTTTTTTTGCACATTGAAAAAATTAAATTTTAAGCAGCATTCTAATATACAGGTATGGAATCTGTTATCCATAAACCTGTTAACCAGAAAGCTATGATTTACAGAAAGCCCATTTCCCATAGACTCCATTTTATCCAAATAATCCAGATTTTTTAAAACCTGATTTTCATCTTCTCTGTACTAATAAAACAATAGAGAATATAATAGCTGGAGTCTGGAGAGCACGTTTCTCTTGTTTTAAAATCTCATTTTGATCCAAGATATAACGAATCCTTATTGGAAGCAAAACCAGCCTATTGAGTTTATTTAATGTTAACATGATTTTCTAGTAGACTTAAGGTATGAATATCCAAATAACAGAAAAAAACGTTATCTATAAAAGCCCAGGGGGCAGATTTACTAACGGGAGAAAATTCGCCAGCATCCACTTCGTACCCCGTGCAACACGTTGGCAGGCAAAAATTCGCTCAGAATACACTAATTCACTAAAATGTGGAGTTTCGTCAGGGGCGCAGAACGCTGGCAACTTTTTGCTAGCGTTATATCGGCAATGCAAGCATTTGAAGATGCGCTAGCGTTCATTTCTGCCTAGCGAAATTTCGCTAGGGATCTTGTGCTCAGGTTAATTTGCATAGGGTGGGGAATTTAAAGTTGTATTGATGTCTTTATGTTAAATGTTGGTGCATATACTTACAATTTACACTTTTTAAAACACATGTTCAGGGAACCTTAATAAAGGCAATAGATTTGTTATAATGCCCTACACATGAGCCCACTGTAAAGTTAATGTTCCATATTTTAGAAAATGTCTGGAGAAAACCGGTTACCGCCTACCACTCTGAAATAAGGAAAAGTCGCCTTCTTCAACAGAAGATTGAGGAAGATCTATGCACTCCATTGCACTTCGCCTTGTCTGAGCTGGCGAAGGCAACTCTGGCGAAAGAGATAACGTTCAGTAAAATCCGTGATTTTAGTGAATTTGTGGAGTAACGTCCATTCTCCAGAGCGAATTGTCGCCTGCCGATAGACCGCTTGCTCGTGTCTCTTTTGCTAGCAAATTATCACCTGCGACCATTAGTAAATTGGTGATGTCCCTCCGGGCCACTAAGCCACTTTGCTCTTTAGTAAATCTGCCCCCAGGTCTGAATAACAGGTCCCATGATTAGTGATGGGCGAGTCTGACCCAGGGCCAGAACTAGGGGTAGGCAGAGTAGGCACGGGCCTAGGGCGCAATGCTGGAGGGGTGCCAGGCACGCACCTTCTGTGCCTCTCCTACCCCCTAGTCCAGTCCCCGTTCTGGAGTGTAATATTTGTTTTGCACATTTCACGCATGCGCAATGGTGGCTTTTCGCGCATGCACAATGGCGACTTTTTGGGCATGCGCACTCGTGTATTGGGCGCTTTGCCCGGCTAGGATGCCTAGGGTGACTGGCCGGGTTGGCCCGGCACTGGTCTGACCCATTTCGCTCCGCCGAAAATTTGCTAAATGGCGAATAATCAACAAAATGCAATTTTTTTTGATGCACGCCAAATTTTTTTGACAATTTTCTTCACAAATTGGAGTCTATGGGCATCATTTCCAATGCAAAACATGGTGGAAAATTTCGTTTCAGCCCCCATGCAAAATTCCTCTGTCTGATTGCAATTAAATGGAATCCTGATCTGCTATCCCTTTCCTTCCCTAAACCCAAACCCTGATGGCTTCACGCTAAGCCTTCGGCCCAAGAGTTCTGTTGCACAGCAAATTTAATCAGGGATCTGCAAGATCTGCAAGGAATTACACAAGGTATATCATGTTCAAATCAATAATGCATTTCAAATGTATATTTTTATTCATGACAAAATGTTGCAAAGGGGGAAGTTTGCATCTATTCAACTTGATGGTATAACTTTAATATTATATAATATTTCTTCCTGTCTAACAAGCTAGCTAGCTGTCTAATTTACCTGCCAGTCATGTAAAGCAGCAAAAGCAAACAACTTGAATAATCAATAATCATACAGTCACTTAAGAGCAACAGTGACATGAACATACTGCAATCAGTAGTATTGAGTTATATTGGTTATTTATCAGCAAACTATGGGTAAACAATATTCAAGCAATAAATACCAACGACAAATATGATAATATTGGTCACCCAGTGTGATATTAAAGTAAGGAGCTCAAGTTTTCATTTCTTTCATGTTTTGTTTTTGGTGGGCTCAAGACTAGTGATTAGGGATGGGCGAATTTGACCCATTCAGTTTTGCCAAAAATTTGTCGCCGGCGAAATGTCGCCGACGCCCATTACAGTCTATGGGCGACAAAATAGTTTTGATGCACTTTTTTTTTTGACGCATTACACCATACAAGTCTATGGGCGTCATTTCCGTGGCGAAACAAGGTGAAAAAATTCACCCATCCCTACTATCGATGGGCAAATAAATTCGCCAGGCGCAATATTGTGTTGAATTTCCACATTTTGCCACCAGCAAATACGTTTGCAAAACTGCAAAGAAAATTCGCCTACAAAAAATCTGCCTCATCAAAAAAATGTTGAAGCGCATCAAAATTATTGGGGCACCAATTGGGGCCAATGTAATTAAAGTCGCAAAGAGAAAAACAATTTGCACCAATAAGAATAAAAATCCACATATCGCAATGTAATATTGTTCCTTAAACTGTTATTGCATTGTGAATTTTATTTGCACATTGTGAATTTTAATTGCACGCTCTTAAGAAGTGCTTGAAGGTGTCGTAATCTTTTGGAGCAAATATAACGACTTTTTCAGTAAGAAGTTTTATTACATTTACTGCGCATTGGCGCAAACTATAAAATTTGCAAACGGCCTCCCACTGTCGGAAGTGGTCGCTAAACAGTTTTCGGGTTCACAAAATCTATATTATATTCGCACAAAGCAAAATTTGGGTGCACAAAGGCATAACTTTTCACATTGCGAATAGTTTTTCCGTTACCGACTTTTATTACATTCCCTCAATTGACTTTAATGCATTTGGACAAAATAGGCGCACGTATAAAAATTTAAATCAAAATTGACACGCGTCAAAATTATTTTGGCGCTTTGGCGCCCATTGACTTTTTCGCTGTTTCATGAATTTCGCAGTAAATTCATGAATTTTTCGGTGAAGCAAAATGGGACAAATTCGCCCATCATTACACTAAACATAAGGCCTTTGCCACTGCTGGTGTCCTATGAATCTGTCCTATGGGAACTTGTGCACATTTGAAGGTGTGGTTCGCCTTTAAGTTAACGTTTAGTATATTATAGAATTCAATTGGTCTTCATTATTCATTTTGTATAGCTTTTGAATGATTTGCTTTCTTCTTCTTCTGACTCTTTCCAGTTTTCAAATGGGGGTCAGTGACCCCATCTAAAAACAAATGCTCTGTAAGGTTACACATTTATAGTTATTGCTACTTTTTATTACTCATCTTTCTATTCAGGAACTTGTCTATTCATATTCCAGTTTCTTATTCAAATCAGTGCATGATTGCTAGGGTAATGTGGACCCTAGCAACCATATTGCTAAAATTGCAAACTGGAGAGCTGCTGAATTAAAAGCTGCATAATTTAAAGACCACAAATAATAAAAAATGAAAACCAATTGCAAATTGTCTCAGAATATCACACTCTACATGATACTAAGTTTTTTTTTGTGGGTGAATAGGCTGTATTCAATTGTACGGTTTTGGAGCTGTTTAACCTTTTATTCAGCAGCTCTCCAGTTTGCAATTTCAACAAGCCAGTTGCTGGGGTCCAAATTACCATTGCAACCATGCATTGTTATGAATAAGAGACTGGAATATGAATAGGAGATGGTCTGAAAAGAAAGATGAGGAATAAAAAGTAGCAATAACTATAAATATGTGTAGCCTTACAGAGCATTTGTTTTTTAGATAGGGCCAGTGACCCCAGTTTGAAAGCTGTAAAGAGTCAGAAGAAGAAGGCAAATAATTTAAAAAGTATAAAAAAGAAAAAATGAAGGCCAACTGAAAAGTTTCTTCGAATTCTATAAGATACTAAAAGTTAACTTAAAAGTGAATCATCTCTTTAAGTCAGGGCAGAGGACAATCGTTTAAAATCTTCATTTGGTGGCAGCTTATAAACCTATAATTACTTAGTTTTTGTCACAAAAAGCCAATAAAATAACCCAAAAATGTTCTGTGTGTGACCAAAATAGGTTTCCAGAGAATTTATTGTATGTTCCTGTTATGCTGCATATCTATAAATAAAGGATCAAGTATAGTGATGGGCGAATTTCGCCAGGTGCGAATTTGCGGCGAATTCCTGCGAAAGACCGCAAAAATTCGCCGTCGTAAACGAGACACCGCTTCGCAAATTTTTCACCGTTTTGCAAATTTCGGGGGAAATTCGCGAATTTTTTGGAGAAGCGAAACGGCCCAAATTCACCCATCACTAATCAAGCATAATTCTGTTCTCCAATGTCAACAAACTCAACATGGTCAACTGAGATCCTATATTTCATATATTACTAGAGTCCTACTCTTAAATCCACTTGCTTCTATAGCTCCCCACTTTTTCTATTCTGGAGAGAAATATTGTCAATAAACAGAACTATGTAACAGCATCCCACAACCAGGATAGATCGCGGGTGGTGAATGTTTTTCTGTTTTTCAGCTGCAACCTTTCTCTAATGTCCCCAGATTCAGCGACTTTCAACTTTGACTGGTTTCGCTGGTTAATCTGGGGGATTTACTTTGATAGAAACTCGCGCATGAATTAGTTCTCAGATGTGTTGTGCAGGCTAAAACCCACGAAAGGGAATTAACACTTAAATATTGCTGTCAGTAATACACATTAGCCCCTTGAGAGAAGGGCTGTCAATGATACACACTGGCCCCAGTAGAAAAGGACTCATTAAATATGTGATAGTTATTAGTACGCTTTGGTCCTAGGAGATAATGATCCTGCTAATATGTCATTGTGATTAGTATACTTTGGCGAAGGAGCTAAGCAGCATTTACAGCAAAGGCTCAATAGGCTCAATATATAAGTATCTTGATATGTATATATATTATATTTATGTATGAGGCTCATCTCCCTTTATAAATGTCTTGTCCCATGTAGATTGATGGCACATCACTGCTTTCTCTTCATCTAGCAAATACCAGGAACCAGCCCAGAATGCACCATCTGTGATGGGGCACAATTAAGGCCATTCATTTCTTCATTCGTTCTCTCTCGCAACTAATTAGTAAGAAAAATAGGGGCTATTAAGTAGGTAACTCTCAAGAACTGGCGGTTCTGCTGATAAGATACCCCTGCTTCTCATTTATCTATTTAAGTGGCACAGAAATGGGTTTCTCTCCAATTAGCAGTTGGTTCTAATTTAGCAGTAGAATTCCGTATTTTGTCTGTATTTTCCAAGGCTAGAAAACTAGTATACTATATAGCAAATTATTTCCCCTCTCCTTTAGGGAAAATCCCGATTGTGGCACATACTGTAAGCTTTACATGGACTATTTCAATTGCTGTGGCACTCTCATGGAGATGTAATGCAATGAAAATGTCTTACTGACAGCCGCTTATCAATCATGTGAACAGGACATACTGTGCCTATAGGAGAAGATGCTGCTGGTATTGAACACTCAGCAAAACTGATTTTTGGGTTACTGAACAATTTCCACTAATTGGGCTAGTAATGGGCGAATCTGACCAGTGTCGAACTCTGAAAACCCACGGCCCACCAGAAAACCTTAGACCGTGGGCCCACTTTCCTATTATTCCTCGTCCGTTCGTGGAACCTCATTATTCTCCTAGGGGGTTATTTACTAAACTCCGAATACAAAAACCACAAAAAATTTTGAGTTTTTTTTTAAAGTTGGACTGAATTTTTTGGAATTTATTAAACCCCAAGGATGGAAAAGCCTGAAAATCCAGCATCTCAGACCTGTCGAGGTTGCATATGTCAAAGGGAGAAGTCCCAATGATTTTTTGGTGTGTGTTGGGTTTTTGCCAAAACCCTGAAGTTTTCGGGCAAAATTCGGAGTTTTCAGGTGAAAAAATCCCAAAAAATCGTGAAAATTGGATGAAAAAAATTAGTGAAAATCGGATTTTTTCCTGCAAACAAAATTTTCAGGAAAGTGTATTAATAAAAAAACCCCAAAAAAAGTGCAGATTTGGTCGGAGTTTTTTTCAGAAAATATTAAGATAAATTCTGACTTTGATAAATAACCCCCCTATAGTCTTATTGACTTACTATAGTTTTCCATTATTAAGCATTTTTTCCCCCATAAAGGAACAGGGAATGACCATGAAATAGGCGAATTGGCTAGAAGCAAGAGGCCCTCTGACCCCTGGGCCCACTGGGAGTTTTCCTGGTATCCCAGTGGGCCAGTCCGATACTGAATTTGACCCATTTTGCTTCACCGAAAATTCATGAAATGGCAAAAATTTGCCAAAATGCATTGATGCACAACAACTCTTTTCACCCTTCGAGGTCTATGGGTGTCATTTTTGCAGAGAAACTTGGCAAAAAATTTCGCTCATCACTAGGTAACATCTCATATAGAAATGCGACATAGAAAATGGGGCGGCTTAAGCTTATATGGGTGAGCAGGGCAGCCATCGGGGGGGACAGGGGGGGAGAGTTGTAGGGGGCCCGAGGGTAAGGGGGGCCCGGTCTTACATGATTAACGAGGCCCCCCATCTTTTTGACAGCTGCTGACTTTGGGACGGCATGGACGTTTAAGGGGCCCTGGCCACCAATTTTCTTAGTATGTGGGGGGGTGACCAATTTTGGCCACCAATTTTTTTTCCTCATGTGGGGTCCTAGCCAATAATATTTTTTAATGGGGGAGGCCCTGGCCACAAATGTTTTTTTATGGGGGGCCCTGACCACCAATATCTTTTTATTTTTTTATTAACATGTGGGAACCCTAGCCACCAATATTTTTTTTGTTTTTTTACTATGTGGTGGGGGGCGGACCTGTGGGGTGGGAGGACCTGTAGGTGGGGCTTGCGGTGGGAGCAGCCCAGGGGGCCCAGGAAATTTTGTCGTATGGGGCCCTGTGATTTCTGATGGCGGTCCTGTGGGTGAGATTTGAGCAGGTACTTATCCCTTCTGAAATAGCTTGAAGTTCAGACAAGGTTAGATTTAGGATGAACACTTTGTCATGAAATCAAATTTCAAACACCTTGATAAATTCACCATTTATTTTACATAGCTTTTTATAACTTTTTTTTGGCAAATTTCATTTAACAGCATAATATGACCCTGATGAGAAGTCAAAATCATGCTGATCTGGTTTTCACTCCCCCTGAACCATCTATTGGAAGAATAGACTCAAGAATAGACTCAACAGTCAAACATTGTATCAGTAGGTTGATATTGGAGTGTATTTTCATATTCAGGTGAAAAATCACCTAAAGTTTAAGCAGATGCTACACTTTCCGGTGACTCCAACTCACCGTTTAATGGAAACATACAAGCAATTTATTTAGCCTTTTTCCAGATAACAGATTTTTCCTTAATTTGGATCTTCATACCTTGTCTACTAAAAAAATCATGTAAACATTAAATAAACCCAATAGGCTGGTTTTGCTTCCAATAAGGATTAATAATATCTTAGTTTGGATCAAGTACAAGCTACTGTTTATTATTACAAAGAAAAAGGGAATCATTTTTAAAATTGTGAATTATTTGGATAAAATGGAGTCTATCGGATAAATGGCCTTTCTGTAATTTTGAGATTTCTGGATAATGGTTTTCAGGATAACAGATCTGTACCAGAATCTTCAATAGTAGTATCCTCACAACAATTATGTGATTGGAGACTGAAAAAAACCACAGATACAATGTACATTTAGATAATCAGCTACAGGAAGTCTAGAAACTAAAGGGGAAGAGACTTTTAAATGAGGAATCTCCTTTTGTCAGCCCTTACAGAACTCTGACTCTACAAGGTGATGAGAAATTTGGTCATTTATTTAAAAGTAACACCTACAAAAAAACATACAAATCTGAAATGATTCTCTGGTAAGAACTGACATAGGGAATAAGAAAAGGTGTATATTCTTTGGTAGTCCAAAAATGGATTGCAATTTTTAATGTTGCAATGCTATAATAAAAAGAGATAATTTTAACCATACCTCTAAATGTTTTAATATTAAACACCATTATGCTGTATCTCTGCTGTAATTCATAGGCTTTGTTCGCAAAACAAAAAGGTTGATTGGGGAGCGTATACGAGAAGTTAGGAGTAGTACAGCAAATATTAATACTACAATAACATTAGGTTGATCATAATCCATTGCAATTGAAATGGTTAGTGGTACAGTCCAGTTACTTATTTGGTACAAGCTCCTACTCCAAACAGAATAAAGTGGATTGATGATAAACTGAACACTAAAAGGGGGAGTCCATACTATTAATATATTAAAGAATATACTTCAGTTAAATAAGGGGGTTGTGTCCCTTTACAAATTAATAAATATTCTATGGTTTAGTTGCCCTTTAAGGGTTTTAATTAATACATTGTAAAGTGGGCTGTGGTGGGAAAGGTTGTATGTAGAGCCTTGGCTGAGAGAAACCCAGGTCTTGGGCCAGACATGATCTCCAAGTAAAGTTAATACTTCTATACAAAAGCAATGAGCCTGCAACTGTAACCTACAGTATACATCTTAATATCTATATGAAATAAACAAAAAGAAGTATTATACAGAAGGCTTTTGTGTCCTTTTAGCATGTTGCACATTGTGACTGGATAGTTGGTGTGTTTGTAATATACACGTATTCTAGAATTGTGATTTCCTCCTTTTCTCTAAAACCTTTCTCCCTATGCCACGGTTACCCATGCTTTCCCGTTTCCATCCCCTCTCTCTGTTTCAGGCCACCCCAAACCAGCCGCCTAATAGAGCACTTGCCTAACACAAAAGCTCCCCAAACTCCTCCCTGTGTTTGTAACTTATTTCCCATTCTTCTTCATCGGGATTTAAACGAAATCTGTTTGTTTGAGGGCAGAATTAGATGTGACCAGCGTTTTCTTGTGACACAAAAACCATATTTCTTCCCCAGAAGATTAAAAAATAAAATCGGTTAATAAGAAAAGCTGTCAGTGACAGAAAATAGTTGACATAATCCGTTTATCCTGCTAGCAATAAAGATATTGGTCCTTGGGAGTCTGTCTCCTCTCTCATGTTATTTTGCCCAAAACATTATCTTCACAGCATTCTGATGGATTAAGCAGTCACATGAGAGATAGGAACCAAATGACAGATGCAAAAAAAAATCTATATATAATATTCTTTCATTTCTCCTCCCCCTCCTCTTGCTCTGTGTTTCTTTGTCAAATCTTCGTTTTAGCTGCTGTTTATACCCATAATTCCAGTGGAGTCTGATGATGCTGATAGGCAGGCTAAAAACGGCACCAATGTATATCTGCGTAGGAACAGTCACACAACAATAAATATATATATGGAGAACACTGACTGTTACATGTAAATATGAACATGGAAATGCAGAACATTAGAAATGCAATGTGAATGTTTCCATTATAATAGTGTGTCTGCAGTTGTGTGTGATGAGCTAACATCTTTGTATAACAAATATTATGCCGCTGTTTATCATTTACATTAATCCCTGCCCTAGTGAAACTTGCAATTGGGTTACTTTGACCCCGAATGGCAGTTCAAGAGCACTAAGGGGCACAAAATGCACTTCTTAAAGGGGAAGGAAACCTAGTCGGCGCAAACCCCCCACCCCCCTCCCGTTTGTTGCCCACCCTCCCTCCTCCCCCGTGGCCTACCCGTCCCGCTGGGCAAATGCCCCTTACTTGTTACTTACCCTTCTGCGCAGGTCCAGTCCAGGGAGTTCACCGACAACATCTTCTTCCACGCAATCTTCTTCCTGCTGTGAACGGTGCATGCGCAGAAGTATCATTTCGCCGGTACGGATCTACTGCGCCTGTGCCAAAAGTCACGCGCATGTGCAGTAGATCGTACCGGCGAAATGCTCCTACTGCGCATGCGCCGTTCACAGCAGGAAGAAGATCGCGTGGAAGAAGATGTCGTCTGTGAACTCCCTGGACTGGACCTGCGCAGAAGGGTAAGTAACAAGTTAGGGGCATTTGCCCAGCGGGACGGGTAGGCCAAAGGGGAGGAGGGAGGGTGGGCAACAATCGGGAGGGGGGGTGGGGGGTTTGCGCCGACTAGGTTTCCTTCCCCTTTAATGCTTAAGTTAGGGGACAAGATTGCGATCTTTATATCCCCCCTGCCCTTCATGAATACAGTGCGGCTGAACACAGTCAGAGCTGTATTCATGGGGGCATTTTTACTAAAGCGCAAAGCATGTTTTTTTAGAGAAAATTTGCCAAAATTACAGTTCTCAGGGGCACCGGCAATTTACGAAAAGGCGAATAACACAATTCACTAGCGAAAAAGCTCAGCTATATAGGAGTTTTTGCGCTGTTTTGCCAGGCAAATTTCCACTCAGGCGAACGATCGTTAATTCTCATATTAATCAAAGTGTGAAAGCTCCTATTCGCTACCCTTTTCTCCAAAGTCTACTACGCCAGGTTCTGCCTGGCGAATTAAAAAGATGTAGCTACATCCTCAACATTATTATGTCAGGGACATAATTTTCAAAAAAGTCTTTCAAAAAAGTCATTAAAAAAAAAACGCTGGTGTTTTTCATATTTAAAGTGAGATTATGTTTACAAGTTGTAACTGTTAAATATATTTTATTTACACTTTTTTTAATCATTTGAAGCTCATGCCACGTTTGTTTTAGGGTGGGCTCATGTCTAGGACATTAGAGGATCTGTTTTGTCTTCATTTTGCTTTTTTTGGACATTGTTAATAGTGATGGGCAAATTTATTCACCAGGCGCATTTTCACAGCCGAATGTGCGCCGGCATCCAAAAAAATGAGACGCCGGTGCAGTTTCGTGAATTTTTCGCCATTTCGTGAATTTCGCTGGAAATTTGCAAATTTTTCGGCCAAAGCTAAATGCCCCAAATTTGCCCATCACTAATTGTTAATAAAAAGTGCCCACTTCCAGCAATTTCACAAACATCATTAATAAATACATACTGTACATATGACCTCTAAATACCCGCCATATTTAAATTGATGTAAGCATAAGTTAGCAATGTTTTTCTTGCTAGGAAGAAAGTAAATAATTCTCTAAGGAACGTTCGCACTAACGAATTATCGCTGACGTACACCAGCGTTCTGTTGCCGAGAAGAAATTGTGCATTTTGATAAATACGTGTATTCATCACAAATTACCTTCTGGAGTAGTTGCGCGAAGTATGGCGAAGTTTCCTGAAGCGAAAATTCATATGTAAGTTAATGTGCCCCATGGGGAGATTCATATCTTCCTGCAGGGCACAAAGTACAGAAAAAAAATCTGATTGCATCCATGTCTTGCACCGTGTGAAGAAATAGGTGATACCTAGTAACTTTTATAACATTGCCCCTTAAGTTCAATTACTTTCTATTTTTTATTTGTGACCATTTTTGTAATATTGAAGTTTAATTTTTCACCTACTTATGTCTTTCTAAAGCAGCTCTAAATGAATACATTTCTTATCATTGGCCCTGCTAAGCATAATCCCTGAGTTTCATTAAAGGACCAGTAACAGCAAAAAAAATTTAAAAAAAAAATTCATTAGTATGCTACGAAAAAAAGACACCAACACATATTAAACTTTAAATCGCTAAGTCCTTATTAAGAAATAACTTACCAAAACTCCACTTGTGCTCCTTTTCAGAAAAGGCGACCCCGATCCATCGTGTGGCGCTTAATTTCTCCTCCATGCCTTCCTTATAGGAAATAGCCAGGGAGGAGAAATCGAGTGCCGCACAATGGATCATTGTCCTGTCACCATTTCTGAAGAGAACAGTGGCGGAACTACCGGGGGAAAGTAAGTGGTGTGCGGCAAAAAACTTTTTCTGCGGAACTACCGGGGGAGCAGGGGGTGCGAGCGGGCCAGGGCCCGCACCCCCTCAGGGCCCCCCGGCAGCTCGCGCACCACTGAAATTTGGTGTGTATGGAGGGGGGCGGGGCCTGGCTGCGCATCACGCACCAGGGTCCGCCCCCCTCTAGTTACAGTGCTGGAAGAGAAGTTATTTCTTACTAAAGACTTAGCAATTTTAAAGTTTAATATGTGTTGGCATCTTTTTTTTGTAGCATACTAAGGAATTTCTTTTTAGAAAATATTTGCTGTTACTGGTCCTTTAAAGGCTTCAGTTATAATTGATACACTAGTTACTAATATGCCACATGAGAAATGTATCAACTTACGTAGCAAATTTTAAGGGGCAGATTTCTCAAGGGTCAAATTTCGAAGTAAAAAATACTTCGAAATTCGACCATCGAATAAAAATACTTCGACTTCGAATATCGAAAAGTCAAAGGATTTTTCACCGAATTTGGCCATCGAACTATCAAAGTAAAATCGCTCGATCGAAAGTTTCAAATGATTAAATTGTTCGGATCGAACGATTCGAACGATTTTAGTGTACGATCGAATGATTTCACTTTGATGTGTAGAGACTTAAAAATGGCGTACAAGGTCCCCATAGGCTAACAGCACTTCAGCAGGTTTCGTTTGGCGAACTGTTGTCTACGTTTTTTTAAAGAGACAGTACTTAGATTATCGAATATCCGAATATTCAAACTATTTTACTTCAAATCGAATTCGAAGTGAATTCGAAGTCGTAGTATCCTATTCGATGGTTGAAGTACCCAAAAAATGACTTAGAATTTCGAATTTTTTTACTTCAAAAATTCCCTCAAATTCACTTCGACCCTTGATAAATCTGCCCCTAACAGTTCAAAATTTGCACCTGCATTTCTATGCTGCCAACCTGAAATAGAGACCAGCGTGGGTCCATTTTCTTGCAATTTCCCCCACTGATCCACTACCCAACTTGCAATAGGCCAATTTACCTTACGACCTGGAGGGGGGGACATGTGAAACTGGAAGTGATGTCACTCTGGCACCGAATCTGCAATAAAATGTTAGACAGCAGCTGGAGCCACAGGGGAGTGTGGGAGGGCTCAACCCTGCACCTTTGCCAGGAACCCATCCGGGTTACCCACAGACTGCCCACATGACCAGGGAATCGGGACTTTTTGCCCAAAACCTAATCACTTTGCGGGTATTCTGCAGTGCAGGACTCGAGCCTGAAACACCAGAGGGAGGAAAATTAAACTTCAATATTTTTACAATAGTAAAAAATATAACACTGAAAGCAACTGAAAAATAGTCTTTACAACTGAACTGAATAAAAGTGTTTTGAAGGTGAACAACCCATTTAATCTACATGGTATAGTGTAGTAGTTCCAAAAACAATTGTTGACATTTTTTTCCCTAAAGACGCTGGGGTCTTATCCTTTTTCACGGTGATAGGCTGAAAAGAGCATACATTTTTTTTGAGGGTAACCGGGAACATAACATATGGCACATAAACTTTACACTGGGCACATGTGTAGGGCAAAATAACAACTTTATTTAATTTTATTAAGGTTTCCTGGGTTTGTGTATTGTAATGTATTTGCTGCAACATATACGTCCATTCAACTTTAACTTCCCCCCGTATGCAAATTAGCCAACGCTAGTGCAACTTCACTTCGCTTGGTGCAGTAACGCTAGTGCAACTTCACTTCGCTTGGTGCAGTAACGCTAGTGCAACTTCACCAGCGTTCGTCGCCCTAGAAGCAACTTCGGATTTTAGTGAATTAGCGTTGTCGAAGTGTTGCGCTGTGAGCGAAGCAGTCGCTGGCGAATTTTCAGAGGTTAGTGAATTTGCCCCTGTGTTAGAGTTATAGAGACTATAATGAACCGTGTATAGCAGGGCTGGGCACATGCGCAAACGGGCGCTTTCGTGCGGTGCTCATACTGCCGTCTTTGTGTGCTTGCGTGGACTGACGCTCGCACACATGCGCCAATTGTACCCAAATATGGGTATAAGTCATTTGTGTAATATGTTTTCTTTCTTCCCCCCCTGGAAAATTTTCCGTGGATGCCTATGTACTCCTCGTTCCTATAATAAAAAGTGTTCTAACATGCAAATTCTGCCTCTACATCTAGTTCTAGGTATTCTTCTTATGGTTCATTTATTAAGTGCAGGTGCAAAGTGTGAAAAGGGGGGTTAATCTGTTTATTTATGAGGAGTGGACAAAGGAGACATATAGGCAAACCCCTCCCCACATTTAGATGCACAGGTTGTGGAGCATTGGTGCTGCATTCTACTCCCTATTCCAGATTTTTATCTGGCACCCAGTGCAGTTAAGGCGGCCATAGACGCAAAGATCCGCTCGTTTGGCGACATCGCCAAACGAGCCGATCTTTCCCCAATATGCCACTAAGGGGCATGGCTATATCGTGGGTAATCTGAATGTTCGGATTACGATGAGAGCGCAATGGGCTCCAGCGGGACGGTCGGGACAAATCAAACCTGTCCGATCGACCAAAATTTCTGGATTCTCTACACACGGTCCGAAAATCG
This sequence comes from Xenopus laevis, assembly GCF_017654675.1. Lineage (NCBI taxonomy): Eukaryota > Metazoa > Chordata > Amphibia > Anura > Pipidae > Xenopus > Xenopus laevis. The sequence continues at coordinate 142,354,787 of NC_054379.1, forward strand.
TACGTATCCTCGATTCGTACGATAGGATCTTTGCGTCTGTGGCCACCTTTAGACCAAGTGCTTTTTGACTTTGTGCTTGGTCTGACAGTAGGTGCACTTTACCAGCCCTTAGTGCTCTTGCACTTGGCTCCAGGGTTTCTGTAAATGACTCCCCTTGTGTTTGTGCATTCACTAGTAGATAATAGATATATAAAACTAGGTGTGTGCTGGAATGGAGAAATTGTCAATTTAATTTGTCATTTGATTTTAGAAATGGAATTGCGAGGTAGAAAGTTAATGGTTTATCTCTGTCTCCATCTGTTGGATAAATGTAGGCAGACACAACAAAAAGATATCTCATATATAATTTACATAGAGTTAGGAGACTGTTTTGGGGGTTTGTTTTATTGTACTTGTTGCTAGAGATTAACTTCCCAATACGCCATAAAGAATATTTAAAATCAAAATAGTAAATGAATGGTAGAGGGCTTGAAAAAAAAGTAATTAAAAAAAATGACAATAAAAGTTAAGCCACTGAGTCAATCAGGCCCAGATTTGTGGAAAGGCCGGCAGGATTTTAGGGGGGCAGCATGCTGCCCAACCACACCCACATTGGTTCAAAAACACTGGGGATTGGCTGGAGATACAATCATTTTTTTAATTTCCCATGCACCAATCCCCATTGCTCCCATCCCCCTGGAGGGGACAGGGGCGACGAACAGTAGTGGGCCTAGTGGCACCCACCATGTAAATCCGGCCCTGGAGTCAATCTCTGGGTCAGTGACCCTGACAACAGAAAGGATTTTTTGTTGTATTCTGAAAAGTGTCAGAATATTACGGTTAATAAATGACAAAATAACAAAACTAAAATAAAAATTACAGCTAATTGCAAGCTTGCTTCAAAAAGGTCCATTTATATAATGCAAAAATTATAATAAAGTTTATCATCCCCATAAATAGGCACCGATCTTTAAACAAAAGAAATACCTTGGCATGAGCGTATTTAGATGACCTTATGTAGAAAAGGTGCAAAAAACAATAACTTCATAAATACATAATTTTTTTCAACTATGATAGTCCAACTCTGTTCTGGGGTGGCAGGGCTATATATATATATCTCTGGATCTGGGGGTTTTCACATAATGGATCTATCCTTTATTTGGATCTTCATACCTTAAGTCTACTAAAATAAGATTTAAACATGAATGAAACCCAGTAGGATTAATTATTTCTTAGTTTGGATCAAGTACAAGGTACTGTTTTATAATTACAGAGAAAAAGGAAATCATTTTTTTTTTTTTTGGATTATTTGGATAAAATGGAGTCTATGCAAGACAGCCTTTCCGTAATTTGAAGATTTCTGGATAACAGGTTTTCATATAATGGACCTGCATATACAGTAAATATTGCTTAAGTGCCTTTCGTTTAGATACACTAATATCCATATTTTTTTTTCAGCTGTAATTTATTCATTTTAAATGGATTCATTTAGAAAGTTCCCATCAAATAGATTTTCTAACCTATTATTAAAAATGATTTTGCAAAGGATTCTGGGTCAAGTAATGGTGCCGCCCTTTCACACTATACATTTTCCATTTGTGTTTCTCTAAATTTATTATTAATTAGTCTAAGCCTGGTTGGTGAATCACTCCGGGTTTATATCCCGCCGGACATGTTTATATCATTTTTATAAATAAAGATGTCAAGCGAGAAACCTCCTCTTCTTTGCTTTACTACGGCTCTCTAGAAAAAGAAGAGAAAAAAAAAAAAGGATTTTTAAAGCAATTTAAAATGAAGTCTAAAAGAAATAATAATTTATACATCAATGAAAATCATTCTTTTATTAAAAAAAAAAAGGATTCCAACGTTTACAAGACATCCAGTTTAATCACCTTTATCTCTGCAGAATCACAAGTGGGAAGAGTGGAAATATAGAGAGATGTTCTCTTCCAGCAGGAATGTAAAGAGCATTTCATTTAATCATGTCTGCTCTGTAGTTATGGATTTTCATTATGATTATCAATGCTGTTGCTGCTGTGGATAATATTAATACCCATAGTAATGATGCATGAAGCTTCAAGTGTAATTTCTGCACTCTACTTGTCTCCTATTAAATTGTTACCACTTCATCATTTGTGTAGAACGGCACATTTCAATTAATCTTTCCATATCAGCAGCCTTAAATTAATATAGATCATGATTCATTAGCTTATCTGTGCTGTAGTCTTGGAAGATCATTTATAAAGATCTAAAAACCACAGCTAAGTGATGTCCTACTCATTTGCTCCTTTCCTGTTCAGCATGGCTTCATTAACTGCCTCTTCTTACTATGTAAAATATTGTTGCTGTGTTAGGAGGGGGGGAAACGTAGGCCCATATTCACAGCTGAAATCAAAGCTGTGGCTAAACTAAGGTTGTGGCAAAATTATATTTTCAATTTTGTAGTAAATATGTTATGTTGTGCTGTTAGATTTAAATGTGGACAACTGGTGGACCCTTGCTTAGGTTATATTATAGCATTGGATTTGTTCATATGAATAAATATTTTTTAGGATGTTTGGGTAACAATGCACAATTTGTTGCTCACTCAAACTGTGTCATGAACTATGAAGTAAAGTAGAGGCCTGCTAATCTCATAGGGATGACAGAACCAAGGGTTGAGTACAGGGTTGACACATGTGCAGTTGCTGGGTTAAAGTAGGCAGCACCAGTTGGCACGTGCCTCTTCTGCCTACCCCTAGTTCCAGCCCTAGTTCGATAGATAGATAAATGATAGATAGATAGATAGATAGATAGATAGATAGATAGATAGATAGATAGATAGATAGATAGATAGATAGATAGATAGTGAGGCCAGGGTCAAAACACAGAGTAAGGGGTAGTCAAAAAATGGAGCAATCATTAGCAACAGGAGATCAAGTAATAGATTGCTTTGTGTCTATGCAGAATTAAGCAGAAGATCACTTTGCAAATAGTTGGATTCTCTGGTGCCTGTTTTATAGAACTGGCCACAGAAAACATGATCAGTGATGCGCGAAAAACATTGATGTCAATGGGCATCAACTATTTTTCTTGCTCCAAATGCATTGAAGTGAATGTGCATTTTTTCTTATGGCCATTTTTCTAGCGACGCAGAAAATATTTCTGCAGTGAATTTTTGCTGCGGTGTAATGAAAAAAATGTGCTAATGGCAAAAAGCGAATCCATGGCTGGCGAAAAAATGTGCTCATCACTAATCGTGATTATCATATAGACACTAAAACATAGTGCTATTTCAAGACACGTTTTTAGTTAACCCAAACATGCATTCCCTTGAAGCAACTGAAAACAACCCCACGGAGGTCCATGTAAATTGTCTGTATTCAAGGGAGTAGTAAGCGGGTTGCCTGGACATACATCAGCCCACTCAACCACTACAGTACCTACTATCAAAATTATCATCAGTGCAAGTTACAGACTGAAAAAAACCATATCAATTGGACTGCAATGCTGATGAGCAAATAGGTTACCTGCACCTCACCAGAATTACAGTTTGAGAACCACTAAGATAGAGTAGCTTTAGAATTACCAAACAGTAATAACAATTATAAGTAAAACAGTTGTTTAAACATACTATATGACCATTATAAGAATTCAGCCATCACAGAAGAGTGAAGTAACTCCTCCAAGCTCTAAACCACACAGCATTCCACCAAAACAACTGAATTCTGTAAGACTACAGCATATAGGCGGTGAGCAATCAATCAGATCAATTTTGAGCTACAAAGGAACTTTTACTAAATGTGAAACCAAAGTAAATCACACACCATTTCAAGTATACATCACATAGAATGTCGCTTGCAGTTTGTGAAGATCTGGCTGTATTACAAACACTAAGGGGGAAATTTACTAACCTGCGAAAATTCGCCAGCGACGGCTTCACATCCTTCGCTACACTTCCCCAAATTCGCTCAGACAACGCTAATTTACTAAAATGCGACGTTGTGTCCAGGGCGCGGAACGCAGGCGAATTTTCACTAGCATTACATCAGCAATCAAAGGGAAGATGCGCTAGCGTTCAATTATGTCTAACGCAACTTCATTAAAGGTCTTCGCTCAGGCTAATTTGCATACGGCGGGAATTTATAAAGTTTAATGGACGTTTATGCTGCAGCAAATACATAACATTACACAAGTCCAGGGAACCTTAATAAAGAAAATATAGTTGTTATAATGCCCTACACATGAGCCCAATGTATAGTTTATGTTCCATATGTTAGAAAATGTAGGGGGGAACTCGGTTACCCAAAAAAAAAATTTTAAACACTTTTGCAGGCTCTCTGAAAAAAGGAAAAGACGCCAGCGTTTTTTGGGACTTAAAAAGTGCAGAGATTTGGAGAGCCACAGGTTGCCCATACCAACTGTAGAGCTTTTAAACTAAATCCCCCCTCTTTGTGTTCATAAGCAGTTATCTGGTTTGAAGTTCAGCTTGAACTCTAATATATTGCACTGCTCTGCCCGTCTTTCCGGTTTTTGCGAATTCGCATTGTGAATACATTTTCACAAATGGTGCGCAAATGAGATGGGAGTTTGCACAAGTGCACCCAGTGTGCAAGGTTATTGTACGCGAAAATATGATAGTAACTTAAATTCGCACTTTGTTAAACTGTTTTGCGAATATTTTCTCTGCCACCAAAGTTGTGGCGTAATTCAGTAGCAGAGTGTGCACATAAATATTCGCAATTTGCGATTTTTGACATATATAAAAAGCTCTTATAGGCATTCGCATTGTGAAAAAAAATTTCTATTAGCACCACACTTATTTAGCTTTATAAATATAACCATGCACAGGGCAAATATATTCACTTTGCAAACCAATCTGCCTTGCGCAAAGTTTATAAATGACCCCCACTGACTGCAGTCAACAGCCACCAAACAAACAGAGAAATAATTATTTTGGGGGAATGTGATAAAGGTCGGTAACATTGCATTGCGAAATGTGAATTTTTACTCTTATTGGTGCAAACTCTTTTGCTCTTTGCGACTTTTATTACATTCTTGTGACCAGCTGAAAAGGGCAATTAAAAGCTCTCTTCGTGGCAGTTATAACCCAGTGAAACCATGAATCTATGCCAACATACAGTAGATATGATACTTTTGAAAATGAAATTTTGGAGGAAAATTTGAGAATTTAGTGATCCTTTAAAGGAGAACTAAAGATTAACTAAAGAAGTAGCTAGAAATGTTGTACATTGCATTTTGGGATTCTGTACAAGCCCAAGGCAAACACAGCCCTTTAGCAGTAAAGATCCGTGTCTCCAAAGATGCCCCAGTAGCTATCCATCCTTTCTTTTGTTGATTCACTGCACATGCTCTGTGCTGCTGTCACTTACTGAGCTTAGGGACCCACTCATATTATACAGTACACATAGAATAGAAATGTCACAATATTAAGCTGATTAGTAATTAATACAGATAATTACTATATGGCAGCTCAGAAATCAGTGTAACTTGCATCATAATTTAATAATCAGCCCTGTAGCATCAGCTTATATGACAGGCCAACCTCATTTTCTGCTTGATAATTTGTGACGACCCCTAAGCTTAGCTTCTCAACAGCTGCTCAGAGCCCACTGAGCATGTGAGTGTCACAGACACTTTCCAAGATGGTGACCCCCGGTGACAAGTTTGAAGTCTTGGATCATTGCTGCTATTGACAAGCTGAAACTTTAGGCTGGTGTCATAAATTCAGTTTATAAAATATGGCATTTTTAGACATATTCATTTTTAGGATTTAGTTCTCCTTTAAAAACAACACAAATGCACCAGTTGTGTAATTCAATGTTACGGGGTCCTACAGCGAATTCCATTTAGGCCCCCAAAACATGGGTAAGTTGGGAATTCTACTAAGATATATTAAAATTGCTCTTGACATGGATTTCTGGAAATAATAATGCATATTTCTTATGGTGGAATCCATTGTGTAGTTCTAAAACTGTTGATAATAAAACTATTGAAAATAAATTGCTTGTGAATTACGGCCTTACTGAGCCCACTACTCTCCTATGGTTCCCTAGCAGCCACAGGGTCTGCTTTCTCTGTAGTTATGCCCCTGTATCCCGCATACTGTAAGTAGCTAGACCCTTCCTTTGATTTAGCCACACAATAAGCACATACTTACATAGATGCATTCCTTTCTACTCACAACTATATTTTACTCATTTGCATCTGGATTTTAGCTCCAGTTGTTTAAAAAATATTTAAAAACAATCAACAAATGTTCAATGTAAATATCAGTGTTGGGGGAATGTAGCAGATTAGTAAATATACCCCGATATCTTTCAGTTGCTGCTGATATGCGAGAGCCAGTGAGAGCTGGTAGGAAAGTGACTTTATGAGTCTCTGTGAAATATTGTTTGAAATTTGTCTTGTGTCAGCAGATAATGTCACCTCTCTAACAGCTGTGTGTCATTCAGCCGTGAACTAATGGGTAACGCCGGGGAAATATATTCAAGAGACAATATTGCCATTGAGCACGGGGAGAAGCTGCCTGTCTGTTATGTACTTGTTTAACCTGACCCTGTTTTTAAATCAGCAGGAACATAATGCAAGTATAGGGAGACAGGAGTTAAACGTCAGAGCATAAATGTTCAAGGATAACAGAGGAAAAAGCAACTGCAAACCGAAATAAAAACGTATTTATTACTGCCTCATCATTTTTTCACTTCGCTTGTGCAAAGATTTGCTAATCTTGTCTACACACCGATGCTTTGTGGCAGATTGTAGCCCGGCATGACTCAATACCTCCGGTATCTTGTGTGTAATGGGCAGAGCTTCATGTTAGTCTCCTCGTATTTGAACTGAAATTTCTGTGATTGTATGGAGGTATTTCAGATGCATTCTCTAGACTTTTAGGTACCTGTGGTGAAGTGGCTGTCATAGGAATATGCCTCTTTGTCATTACTAAAAATACATTATTATTTAGTGATATTAGAGATTAGCAACAAGATTCGACATGTTGCAGATTGCCCAGTTTTATGAACAATGGCAAGGTATTAGCCAAAAATTAGAATGCAATGATTGGTTACTTTGGTTTGCTTTACTTTAAGGGTCACATTTACTAAGGGTCGAAGTGATTTTTCGAATTAAAAAACTTCGAATTTCGAAGTATTTTTTGGGTACTTCGACCATCGAATAGGCCAAATGCGACTTTGAAAATACTTTGAATATTCGACCATTCGAAAATCGAAGTACTGTCTCTTTAAAAAACTTCAACTTCGACACATCGCCACCTTAAACCTGCCGAATTGCTATGTTAGCCTATGGGGACCTCCTAGAACCTATAGCCAAAATTTGGCTAAGTTTTAAAAAGTCGAAGTATTTTTTTTAGAAAATCGTTCGATCAATCTATTTCTATGATCGATCGAAAGATTTTAATTCGATCGAAAATGGCCAAAAAATTCAAAAAGAAAAGTTCGACTATTGAATTTGGCCAAGTCGAAGGATCGAATTTTCGAAGTTTTTTAACTTCGAAATTCGACCCTTGATAAATCTGCCCCCTAAGCCGACAAGTGAATGAGAGATGTGGATGAAGCAAAATAATTTGTGGATACTGGAAATCATTTACTATGCAACATGTTGCACATTGCCCCTATTTATGAGGTGTAGCTCTTTGCACCCCTAGAATGCCTAGAATGAAGTGAATTTAGCAGATGTGCTTTCCGGGTGGTCAGGTGGTGGACAGCACATGGGTGTCCCCTGGAATTTCCCCTAACTTGCATAATATTTGGCTGTATGGGTTAGGGAGTACAGAGACCACAAGGTGCAAAGGGGCCCTGTCCTTCCTACCTTAATGTCACATAAAGTGCAGAGTACAATCTACTTCATCCATGGGCAGGTGGTGAGCAGCACAAGAGAGTCCCCTGTAATGTCCGTAGCTTGTACATTATTTTGGTGCATAGGTAAAGGAGTACCAGAGGCTACAAGGTGCAAAGGAAACCTGTCCTTACTGCTAAGTCTAAGTCTCGATGACAGTCTAAGTTAACCTCACGCAAGGTTCAGAGCCCAATATGCTTCATCTATGAGCTTTACTGCTCTTGCACCCAGGTCAATGGTCAATAGTAGATGAGCCACAATTTACAAATGAGCAAAGTATTGGAAGGGTAATGTTTTGCCTCAAGCAGCAACCGCTGCCATGTATCTTGAAAATTTGTTTTTTTTAACCTTTTGCTGCTGGCATCAGAAGTTTTATATAATACAGAAAATGACAAATTTAAGGTTTAGGCACCATTTTTAATAATTTTTTTTCTATTCCAGGACCAAAAGTTTTGGTTGAACAAAAACTAGCAATTATTGGTATTTCCATGCTGTAATGTCCAGGACTGAGGGTGTCCGGAGGCCCGCATCTTCCGTTGCCTCCGGCCTACCAAAGAATTGCACGCATGTGCATCCTTTCTTTGTACCAGATCACTAGTACTAGTCGCTAGTACTCCGGACTCAAACAAACCTCCTGTGCGGTTGGCCAGCATCCTGCTCCTATTTATGCCTCCCTGGGCCCGGACCTTTGTGGCCTCACCGCAAATCTAGGCCTGGTAATGTCCTTCTAACCGTCTACTCTATAATATCTGCCATGCCTCCAGCAGACTGTTGAAGGAAGTTGGTCATCAAGAATAGCTAAAAGACACAGGTGGGACACCCATGATGTTTATTTCTAGTTTGATCCCAACCTTTAAATGCAGATCATGACCCCCCTAATCTACAATCTAGACATGATGGACACTGGAATGATAACCAGCTTCGGACTGGGGGTCCCCATGGTCCCTACTCCAGTTACAACCCTCCTCCAATGCCCATCACCCCACCTAGCACATCATTTTTTCAGGCCAATAGGGAAAGTCAAAGAGTAGTACAGGGAGCGGGTCCAGGCTAGAGCGGCCCAAAAGGCCCGGGTTTTGTGTCCAGCCCAGTCTGACCCTGTGTATAACTTGCTTTGAAATGCTCATGGAGTAAACTTTGCATGAACCCCTACCTCTTTAATTTACAATTGTGCCTTAGATTAAAACAATGCTCTTGACTTTATGCCATTGCAGTAATTTCAGATACAAACTATCAGACTTGTAATTTAGTAGTGAAGGATTGAGAACCTGGCTTCAAATATTTAACAGCTGCTACATTAAATTGGATTTTTAGATTCTTCATTAAATTAACTGGCAAATGCACTTTGCTTGCTGTAGGAAATCTTAATGACAATACGCCTTCTGTATTTTTTTCTGTTGTCTTATAGCGAGCGACTTGCTGGTATATATTGTGATTCTTATCAGTATTGTTATTGTTGTTTATTTAAGAAATGATACATTTATAGGTAGGGGACAGACAAGTAGCTGCAGCTGAAACTGCTGTTGAGGAATTCATTTGACAGCCGCTCTCCTGCAACTTCTCTCACCAGACCCTATAGTTTCACAAAGGAACTGAGAAGCAGTGGAAACCCTGAGATACACTGCACTCTATGGAAGAAGGTCTCTTGGGAACCTCAGAGGTAGTTGATGGGCCAAAGCAGCTGCATGTTGAGATTATCGAGCCAATATCCTTGCTAGAGGTAGCTATACATTATTGGGTCAAGTCGGATGACAGTTGCACCTGTGAAACCTGTGAAGTCTGGTAAAACTGCCACCTGATATTTTGAATACTGGTTAATTGAAACAACTATTTCATAACTCAGGGATTTACTTTTATGTTAATGACAAAAATAAGTATTATAAATACTGTGATTATTAAAGGGGCAGGTCACCTTTAGTACGTTATTCTAAGCAATTTTTCCATGGGTCTTAAAATTTTATTTTTTATAGTTTTTTTTAATTATTTGCCTTCTTCTTCTGACTCTTTCCAGCTTTCAAATGAGGGTCACTGACCCCATCTAAAAACAAATGCTCTATAAGGCTACAAATGTATTGTTATGGCTACTTTTTATTACTCTTTCTATTCAGACCTCTCCTATTCATATTTCAGTCTCTTATTTAAATTGATGCACGGTTACTAGGGTAATTTGGAAGTAGAAAACTGGAGAGCTGATGAATAAAAAGCTAAATAACTCTAAAACCACAAATAATAAACAAATTAAACCTAATTGCAAATTGTCTCAGAATATTACATCATAATACATGTTACATCTTAATAAAAGTTAATTTAAAGGTGAACAACCCCTTTAAATGATACAAAATCTTTTTGTTAGATACTGGTGGCTTGGGAATATATAAGTTACTTATTAATTTTGAATTGTTTTTTAAACCATTAGTAGCTAAATTCATGACTTCATTTATTGTTACAGACTAGGCCAATAATGATGTGAGGGCCATGGGTTAAAGGGCCAGGACTGCTGTTCTCCGCCAGGGCCAGATGCAAGCTCTATCCCCCCATATTTAAAATGCTGATTGGTTGCTATCGGTTGCTGCACCTGAGCAAAGTTAATGTCTTATTACATAATGTATATGTAAGGATACTCACCTCTGGGCAATGCCTTGGCATAACTTAAATGAAAACTATACCCCCAAAATGAATATTTAAGCAACATATAGTTTATATCAAATTAAGTGGCATATTAAAGAATCTTACCAAACTGGTATATATATTTAAGTAAATATTGGCCTTTTACATCTCTTGCCTTGAGCCACCATTTCGTGATGGTCTGTGTGCTGCCTCAGAGATCACCTGACCAGAAATACTGCAGCTCTAACTGTAACAGGAAGAAGTGTCGAAGCAAAAGACAGATCTCTGTCTGTTAATTGGCTCATGTGACCTAACATGTATGTTTTGTTTGGTTTGTTTGGTTTGTTTGTGTGCACCGTGAATCACACGATCCCAGGGGGCTGCCCTTTTTTTTTAAAAGGGCAGTTTCCGATTTATGATTGCCCAATGGCAAAAACTGCTAAAAAACTTTGCTATTATGAAAATGGATTATTTACATGAAGCAGGGTTTTATGCAGCTGTTTTATGCAATATCTTTTTATAGAGACCTTGTGTGAGGGGTATAGTTTTCTTTTAAGTCTTGAAAGTCTATGCATCGATTTTCCAATGTGCACATATGTCCATGCACCTTAGCAGCACATGCATTTTGACTTCATGGAACAATTAACACACTATTACAATTCATAAAACTATAACCCCCTACACTTTTCTTCATATTCCTTCACATCAGTTCCCTCCAATAACTCAACCTGCCCCCAACCACTTGTGTGCATTGTCACCTTGCATATTGCTACACTTATGTTGTTGCCTGATCCCTTGCCAAACAAAACTGTTGGTTGGGTGGTTATCTTATTCCAGAAGTCTAGCTCTGTTATAGTTTGTGTTCCTGTTATGACCCAGCCTGACCTGACTCTGTCCTATCTCCACCTCTTTCAGCTTGGCTTTATTATCCATTCTGAACCTATGTTGCCTGTATTTAACCCACAGCAGTTTGACCCATTCTCTTGATCATAATCTTACCATCTAGTTCACTAGCTCCCTGTCTAATCTCCATGCAAGTCTAGTAATGGGCAAATTTGTCCCGAAAAAAATTTGCGAAACGCATTTGACACACATTAAAGTCAATCGACATCCATTTAATTGTTGCCGGCGTCGGAACGCAGATGAATTTTTGCAGGAAATTCTTGAATTTATTCACCGGTGGCGAAATTCGTTGTGAATTCTCGCCTGGCGAATAAATTTGCCCATCGCTATGCAAATACTGAGTTGTGTGAGGTTCTTGTGGGTCTTTAACTACACTGGATCCCTCTAGTAAGCAATTATGCACCCATTAGCCTCTGTAGCACTTGCACCAGCTTCTCATAAATTATAACTTATTAGGTTTTTCTTGAATGTGACTTGCGGCTGGGATCCATTTGTTGTACTCAGCTCCCCACTAATCATATGGCAGCCCTACTGATTATCTGTGTCTGTGCCTATGTATACGCACACATGCACAAACGCAGTGCAGTTGTTGAGCCATCGTTTATGGTTTGTGTCATTCTGTGTCAGAGGGAGAGAAGGGAAAGCGCAGACTACAGTCTCCCTCCGTTTTTTCTTTTGCCTTCCCCCCTTCTCTGTCTTCCCCTGGCCAGAGTTCATTATTTTTCTTTCTTGTCACTCTGTGTGATAGCTTGGACAGAAGAGCAGAGAAAGAAGCATCACAAGGCCTTAATCTGCTCTTTAATGCCTGACTTCAGAGGCGCCATTTATCTTGCTAGTGCAGCAGGGGTCTCCGGCAATTTTATCTCTAATAATATATTGATGGATTAAAAGGGTCAGACCGGAGACCGAGCTAGAAAAATTGCTTATTGACATCAAAATACAGTGCCCTCAACCTGATAAACATAGAGGGGGGCCGTGTATGTCCTTTCTGGGTCCTGGTGCTGCCACAAGAAAACATCCCATTTTTTACATTTTAGGCCAGTTATTGTTAATCTGAATACAAAAGCAATAGCCTAACCATTCTATAGAAATATACGTGGGTGGCTATACACAGTGTGCATGTGTATATATTATTTGTGTATGTATATATATATATATATATATATATATACTGTATCAGTATACACACAAATAAACATGGACATACAGTATTAAGGCATACATGTATAGCTACCAGTATATTACACTATATGCTTTATTTAAGGGACATGTACATTTTTTTTTTTTTTTAAATGGTAACGCACAAATAATTAAATGGATAATTCTGATCATATATACAGTATATGTATGATATAAAAAATTTTTGATTTTCTTGCTGTTTGAAAGGTGTCACATTCCAACGCATTAGCTTGGTAAAGCTAAGACTAACAAATGTACCATTATTTATATGAGGTTGGGCCAGCAGAGGTTACTATTTTACATTCTCTTAGGGTGAAGACACACAGAGTTACTAGTAGCAGCTAATTGTTGTAGCTACAAAATGTCAAAAAATGCCCTGCAATATAAAATATGGAGAATAACCTCTGCTACAACACATGTAGTGTCTTAACAAAGCCAATTATCCAGTGGCGTGACTACCGGGGGAGCAGGGGGTGCAATTGGACCAGGGCCCGCACCCCCGCAGGTCCCCCCGGCAGTCACGCTGGCTGGAGTCGGCTGCAGCGCCGCACGGACGAGGGTTGGGGCGGGGCCCGGCACCAGGGCCCGCCCCCACCTAGTACCTTCACTGCAATTATCACTATTGTCTGTTTTGTAACCATGACAAGTAGCTGCTACTAGTAGCTCTGTGTGTCTTCACCCTTAAAGTGGGGCTAGTATTTACATTGCACTGTATTCTCACATAAAATTAAATCTCGTGGGAATCAAACAAACAACAGGAGGCTTAAACTACTTTCATCATAAAAACAAGGCCATCATTTTATAGGAGGAAGCTCCAGGCATTGCAGGAGAGCAAGAGCCCAATCTGAAGATAAATTCTGGATGTTCAGTTGGAAGACTGCTGAATGGACATCTCTGGTGTATAAACTGACAAATATAACAATTCTTAAACAGTATTAAATGCCTTTGTGGTTTGTTTGAGGCTGGGGCCCAGGATGAAACAATAAAACCAGTCCTGTGCATAAAACCACAAACACAGCAATATTAAAGAACATACATGAATACTCTAATTTGTATTATTTCTCATTCTTTAGGGTTGCCACCTTTTGCCCAATCTGACTCCAGGCAGGGGGTGGGGGGTGGAGCCGTGAGGCACCTGGAGGTGGCTGTGACAACAGGGGCAAGGCAATGACATGGTGATGAGCGATTGTCAGATCGCCGCATCAATCATAGGGAATTCTGCCCAGTTGGAAAACTTGGCAGGCCTTCAAAAAAAGGGCTGTCCTGGTCAAAACCGAACAGGTGGCAACCCTATCCTTCTTATACCTGTTAAATAACTTGTAATAGACTTGTTTCTTGACTAGCATTAGTCTGTAACACAATTTTAAGTGGTTAATGACACATTTGCCTAAGGTACCTGTAAGGTATGGACTGAGATTCAAATAGGCCTTGGCATTTCAAGTACAAAGAGGCCCAAACAGCCCCCACAGGCCCACTATATAGTTACTATCTATGCAATCTTTGCAGTAGCCCCTCTGCATCCTAAAATTTTGCCTCTACAGACTGACCTCTCTTAAAGATAAAGAATCTTCATTGTGATATTGTAAATAATGAAACCAAATATTAGTGATTTTGTGCAGTGGGTACAAAATTAAGACCCTAGAGACGTATCACTTTTTAAAGCTCTACCTGTCTTTACCAGTGGTCTCCCAAAGTCCTTGGGTTCTGGCTTTCGCAAAAGAAAGGCCCTTGCAGGTAGAGGGTGGTGTACAAGGCTAGTACTGTTATAGATGTATTTAGGCACCAGTGATTCTTAGCCAGAGAGCAACTTTCTGTTAAATGGAGAACACAGTCCAACTGCAGTAATAGCAATACAGTAGCAAATGCAGAATCAATAAAATTATGGAATACTCTCAAAAGCATATGGAGTGTCTTTCAATCTTTGGATATTCTGGTTATGTCTACCTCTAATATCATCATGTGGATTGTCCTACCAATCCTTGCTCTGAAAGCAACCTCCATATATTCTTGCCTCCTGCACTGGATAACCTTATTTACAGCCAACCCCAACAACCCCACCATGATTTAAATTGAGGCTAGATCATTGAAGCTTAACTGGCAGACAGAAGATAAATGACAAATATGGATACCCTTAATTCTCCTAATACTTTTTACCCTGTAGAAAAATGCATCCAACAGGAAGGCTACTTCCAAATACAAGCCCTGTACTGGTATTGGGAAACAGATTCCTGCGAAAAAATGTATAATGAAGCAGTAGAATTCTTTATGAATTAGATGGAGGTGAGCGTAGGACTGACCAGACCAGGGATGACTTTGACATAGTTGGCCAGCTTCAAATTATTGCAATATATGGTCAGTCAATCCCTGTTTTGTTTTTTTAAAGGGGAGGACATTTTTAATAGCTTAATGTTCTTTATATATTGAGTTCATAAAACCTCTTGTTATTGGTAAACAGATCACTTACTCCTCACAATGGAAGAAAGTACACACACATACATGCAGTATATAGTTAGCTTAGATAGTATACTGATGAAGCTCATAGCACTCATTTTACTTGAATACCCTTTATTACAAAATGGAAGCCCAAAAAAATCACAACAAAGAACTTTTAGAAGAAGTGAATTCTATCAACAGCATAAACATTTTGGTGAGCCAGTGTAGGGTAAGAACTGACCCCTCCAGCTGCAGGTAAGTTACAGCAATATCAAAAATGCTTGAGGAGCTTGTTGTTGTATTATAAAACATGGGCTCCACAAAGGTTATTTTCAAGGCCCCTCTATGGTTCGGTCTTGGTTTTAGCTCAGGAATGTGAAAAACTAGGGTATTCGAGCTGTTGTGTAGTGATGGGCGAATTTATACAACAGGCGCAAATTCGCAGCAGATTTGCCCGTTTTGCCATCGGCTAATAAATTCATGAAAATTCGATGGCGTCAACTTTGAAGCAGGCGCACATTTTTACGCTGGCGAATTGTCGCAGGCGTGAAAACCTCTGTTTCACAAATTTTTCACTAGTTTCGCGAATTTCGCGGGACAAAATAGCCCATCACTACTGTTGTGGGCTACATCTCCCATGATCCTGCAGACGTATTTTGCCTTTCCCTTTTATTAAATGCTAGGAATGGAGTTTCACAACCAGACACACAGCTGGGAAACACTTGCCATTTGTTTCAGGTAAGTACTTTTGGCCTAGAAGTTCTAGGTAGGCAGAATGACGCATCCCTGTGTGTGCTCAGGGGGCTAAGGGGGAAAAAAAATCAACAATAAAAGCCTAAACATTAAAATAAACCCTTTGCGGTAAACGAATGTTTCTCATTTTTATGATTTCCTTTCCAGGTCTTTCCTATATATTTTTTTTGTAAGCACAGTCTTGGCAAGTAAGTATTTCCTTGTTACTTCTCTCCAGTCTGCAGTCCTTTATTTCAGCCTCTCTTTTTTCCCCTGTTTCCAAATCCATCCTTCTCTCTCTCTCCCTGCTCGCACTTTTACGATTTTGACATCTCCGTTTTATTTTTTTTCCTTTCCTCCCCTCTTTGCAGTTTTTTTTCCCTGCAGTTTCTGGCAGAGGTGATAAGTCTCCATAAATAGGATTAGCATTGATTCCTTTACCAAGAACAGAGATGATGCTGTCTCCTTCATTTACTGAACTGCCAGCTTTGAAATACAAAAAGAGAGAAAAAGAAAAGAGAAATCTGATGAAAGGCAAAGGGAAAATAATAATAAAAAAACGGCTTTATAAAATGTAGGCCCTCTGTGAATTCAAAAATATATATATTTCTCTAGTTATTTATGTGGTTACAGTGAGATAAAGGATCAAGGGAGGTTTTGCTTCTGTTCTGAGATTTAAGAAAAGACTCCAACTTCTTTCTTTTTTTATTTTGTTTGTTCTTAATACATTTAGCTTTTCTCCTCCTAACATATTTTCACCAGCTAATCTTACACATCCACTATTGTGTGCCCGACGCGTTTTTAACCTTGAAATGTTGCAAAGACAGAGCTAAAGAAAGGAGACACAGTGAGGGAAGGAGAGAGGGAGGGAGAGAATGGGAGAGAATGAATGAAGGGATGTATGGCTACACTGAGCAGTATTGGAGGGCGGAAATAATCTCTGTATTTAGTTTAGAGGCTCCTAAAGCTGATATTCAGATCTTATTTAGAACTGAGTCGGGAAAACTGACAAAGAAAATTAATGTGCATTGAGAAATGCAAGTAGGCATGAAAGGGAATAGTAGATTAATTTAAACACAAGCTATTTACAGTAGAACCCCGATTTTAGGTACCCAGATTTTACATTTTCCCTGGGATTGATGCCATTTTGTGAAACCTCAGGGTTCTACTGTATGTACTACAACTACTTTCAAAGTTAATCAAGTCTGCTACAACCCAAACCCTGCATACTGTCATCCTTTAGTTTATCTGCTGGAAAAAACAATGGCAGGTACAGGTTGCTGCTATACACAAATAGGGGAAAATTTACTTACCAAAGAATTTTCCCTTTGAGAAACTTTGGCCTACTTCGCGCAACTAGGTCAGACGTTATTTCATTGCGAATCGTAGTTATCAAAATGTGAAAATTCGTCTCGGCAAATCAACGCTGGTGTACATTCGCCAGCGAAAATTCGTCAGCACAAAAGTTTCTTAACGAATTCTCTCTGGCGTTACTCTCTTTCTAGAGAAACTTTGTTAACATACTTACGCTTACGTCAATTTAAATATGTCGGGTACATACAGGTCTTTATTAGTGATGTTGATGAAATTGCTGGAAGTGGTCACTTATTATTAAAAATGTCTAAGGGAGCAAAATAAAGAGAAAAGAGATCCTCTATTGTCCCAAACATTAACCTACCCTAAAACAAATGTGGCATGGGCTTCGAATGGTTAAAAAAAGGTGTAAATTACATATAGTTAACACATAAAACTTGTAAACATAATCCCGAATTAAAATATGAAAAAAACTATTATCCAGAATGATCAGGACCTGGAGGTTTCTGGATAATGGATCTTTCCGTAATTTGGATCTTCATACAGCACCTTAAGTCAACTAAAAAATCCTGGAAACATAAATAAACCCAATAGGCTGGTTTTGAATCCAATCAGAATGAATTATATTTGGATTTGATCAAGTACAAGGTACTGTTTTATTATTACAGAGAAAAGGGAAATAATTTTTAAAGATGTAGATTATTTGGATAAAATTGAGTCCATGGGAGATGGCCTTTTTGTAATTTGGAGCTTTCCGGATAACAGGTTTCTGATAACGGGATCCCATACCTGTATAGGATATGATGTCACTAACATAATAATGTTGAGGATGTAGCTTTATCTTATCAATTCTTTCAGAAAAGGGTAACCTATTGAAAAATTCACGCTTTGATAAATTTCCCGATTAACTATTGTTCGTCTGAGCAAAAATTAGCCTGGCAAAATGGTGCAAAACTTCTCTAGCTCTAAACTTTTTCACTAGTGAATTGTGTTACTTGCCTTTTAGTAAATTGCTGATGTCCCTACGAATTGTCATTTTGGCGAATTTTCATTAAAAAAAACGTGGTTTGCTCTTTACTAAATTTGCCCCATTGTCTTTAGTTACAGTACCTACATCAGCAGTACACTTGTCTTCCAGAAAGCAACAGGACTTATCACCAAGAAGGCAGTTCACATGAAATTTTGGTGCAATATTTTAACAGGGTTTCCTTAATTATTGACTTCCCCTCCTGTTTGCTCAAAGTCTAGTAACCCACAGCAAGTAATCAGTTGTTTGCTTTACCTGCAAAATCCTTCCTGATTGTTATGTAGGGCATCTACTAATATTTTTGTAAGCCCTTGTTGGGAGAGTGTTATATGGGAGCACATTCTAAACCCTTTTATTATAGCATTAGTTGTCATTGGTGAAACTATAATCCATGCGTCCTGGTGCAGAATTGGAATTTGTGAAAGCTTTTATTTTTGAGGCCTCTGTGGATTCATGTCCAAATTTTCCAAAATATTTGTAAGAGGATATATTTCAAAGGAACTTTGTGGAGCTGAGTCTATTTTGATAGGTTGAGGGAGAAAATTCTAGAGGATGGGCACAGAATGGGAGACATTTTCTAATGGGGAGTCAGTTAAGCTTATGGGAGAAGATGTATTGAAAAACTGGGCTGAATAAAGAGAATATTTTTGTTACAAGGCAGAAATAGTGTATGCTAGTCCTAGAACTGCTGCACAGCATATTCAGACAGGGAACACATTGCACCCATGTGCATTCTTGCACTAAAGGAACAGAGGGCAAGCCAATAACTTTCAAAAAAGAAGGGCGCACCTCTCATGCAGTAAATGTTGCTAAAGTTGAGTTTTATTATAGAAAAGTAAATGTAACATGTTTTGGGCTCCTTGGTGCCCTTTCTCAAGTTAAGGGGTGTGTGCAGTTGGATAGTCGTATCCCACAGTTGTCCTGCTAGTGGCAGCATTAGGTTAATAGATTCTGCTCAGGGAGCAATTATGATATCATTCTGACAAAGAATAGTCACTTTACACTGTTTTAATAAATGAGGCCATCAGCAGAAGAGACCCTAGGGTCTAAATGATCATTGTCATTGGGTTCATAAAGGCAGTTGGTGACAAACTAATGCATTGGTAATCCACTCAATATAATATAAATTTAACTGATTGGTGGGTAGTAGAAGAACCTAAGAAGGGAAGCTGAGAGGGTTTCTCTGGGACTCATGGTCAAGGGGGATGTAATGCAGTGAATCATGGACAAGGGGGATGGAGTCTTGTCAGTCTGCCGTACAATGCAATAGGCACATGAAAGTTCAAGGTAACATGGCTACAGAACTGTATATTGCAATATGGGTTTTACTCAGGTTCTGTTAAATTTAGTATCAGTATACTATAGGGGAATGGTAAAGTGCAATGCAATATAGACATAGTAGAGGGTGACTCTGAGCATTGGGGACTTGGTCTTTCCAGTAAAACATGCACATCTTGGGTGCTGGGGGTGTAATAATTTTCAGGAGCACTGTTGGATGCAATGTTCTATGTTCTATGGGGCCAGTGGTGGCTTTTCAAATTACTGGAAAAGCACTGGGGGGCTACAGTTTACAGAATGCGGAGCTGTGGTGCTGAACACTTAAACTTAAAGGAGAAGGAAAGCTACTGAGGCAGTAGCCAATAGATTAGCCACAATAGTACAAGCTAGAATGCTATATTCATTCTGTAGAATGCTTTACCATACCTGAGTAAACAGCTCTAGACACGGCCTCTGTTTGTTTAGGATAGCAGCACTTCCTGCCTGAGTCTCTACATGCTCACTCATAGTTCTGGGCTCAGGTTAGGGGAGGGGAAGAGGGGAAAACTGAGCATGCTCAAGCCCTAGCCCTGGAGGTTTAAGCTGAAAACAGGAAGTCTGATACAGAAGTCCATGTGTACACAATAGACGGAAAAAAATGCTGTGTTTCTTTTGACAGAGCAGCACTACTTTGAGGGTTTACTGGTATATTTATATAGACCTTTCTGATAAAGCTTAATTAGTTTTAGCCTTTCCTTCTCCTTTAAGGGGTTGTCACGGTACAGGTATGAATCCATTATCCGGAAACCCATTATTATTTCCTTTTCCTCTGTAATAATAGTACCTTGTACTTTATCCCAGTTAATATATAATTAATCCTTTACTTGAGTCAAAAAAATCATAATGGGTTTATCTAATGTTCAAATTATTTTCTAGCAGATTTGAGTTATGAAGACTAATCCATTATCCAGAAAACTGCAAGTCCCAAACTTTCTGGATAACAGGTCTCATACATGTACCTTAGTATGGTTTTAAAAAATAGACTATCTTTTAGGTTAGCAGCCATTAAAATAAGGGCAAGCTTGCATGTGCTTAAGAATTAGTTCATAAGCAGGATTTTTGTTTAATCCTCCTTGTGTTTCAGATCTTAATTAATCTAGAATATTATTAATAATTAATGATGCCTGGTTTGACAAACTCAGAATCATTTTATGTTGTAATGTTGCTTTGTTCCTGCATATCAGTAGCCTTTATGTACTGTGTAGGTACTCGCAAATATTTTGGCAGAATCAGTCACAGACAAGAGCCTTATATAAATACAGCCAGCAAAGCAATTCCTTTCTTTCGACAAGAAGATATAGAAAATAAAGAAATGTCAGGTAAAAATGAAAGAATCAAACTCCCCAAACATCCATAATTGATGACCTTTGCAAGGATACAACAGCAGTGCTTTTTAGAATGCCATTCCGGCTCTACTTCTGGGTTAAAACACGGGATTTATTGCAGCCCATGGCTTTATTTCAAAGCTAATGCTTAGAAGTTATGGCCTAACAACTGATATTTGTACAGTGCAGCAGTAAGGAACCATTCTGATGAAAATGAGATTGCTTTCACCCCCTCCTCAAGTGCCTCAAATGTAGCAGCTACAACATAACCACAAACTGCTTTATCACAGACAAGTTCTTTTAATTTTTTTGGAGAAGAACAGTAAAACAAGAATTATTGGCTGAACCATTTATCTGAGCCGCTTCCCAAACACACAGGCAGCTGTTAGAAACCATGATAGGATAATAAAAATATGCCCCCTTCTTTTCTCTGCCACTCCCTCTGTGCCATACACCTGCTCACGCTCATCATTTTAATGGCATCGGCATCCGGGACCAGTGAATACACTCTGGGATGTGAATGCCTCTCCTAATATAATTATTATTTAGTCAGTGGACCTTTGCGTGCAGGCCCGGACTGGCAATCTGTGGGTTCTGGCAAATGCCAGAGGGGCTGCTATAAGGTGCCACAGAAAGTCACTATTTAGTGGGCTGGTGGGGGCTGATTGGGCCTCTGTGTACCTGAAATGCCAGGGCCTATTTTAATTCTCAGTCCGGACCTGTTTGCGTGCTAATGTTTTAACATTGCGTTACAGGAAAGCTTTATCCTTCTTAACTATACCCATTTCTTTTTTCTAAGTATGGACATATTATTTGTTTCCCATTATTTTTTTATCCCTTAGTTTCTATGGAGATGTTGACTCAGTTTGCTGTTAGCCTTACCTAAGATGCTATTGTCTAACTAGTTGCCCAAAGAATATCTTATCAAGTCCATGTCAGTGGGAGGTATGACTAGCCAATTGGAGCCTTTAATAGACAAGAAAAATTACTTTTCTTTTCTCATAACCTGTGCTGACCGCTACCATACAATTTGGCAACACAGTAAGCAGGTAAGATACTTTGACAGTGTAGTTGGTCTTTTAGGACCTTCACAAGGGAATGTGGCAAAAGGGGCCTAAAAAGAAAGGTGAGTAATGTTAAGATGATAATACCAATATAGATTCAAACTGAGACTATATCTGCGTCCTGGTAACCAGGTGTTTTTCCTTTTTTTCTTCAGACCCCCATTTATCTTGCATATATCTATTTCTGTACACAATTCCATCTGTCTGTAGGTTGGACAGAGAATAGATTTAGTCCACAACTCCTAACAACTAAATGACCAGCCAGTGACGTAACTATATATCACTGGACCCCACAGCAAATAATTCTTCAGGCCCCCAAAATGACTAGAGGTTGACCTGTTCTCCCAATATTTATTGAAATTGTATGTGAATTAGGGCCTTGTGGGGCCCCTATATGTCCTGGACCCCCCTGTTTCCTCTGTAGTTACACCACTGTGACTAGCATTCTGTTGTTCAATGCCCCCATCAAACCAAATCATTACATGATGCCAATAGATCTGCATAATCTCTTTGCCCATGACTTTTTCTTGACATTAAGGCAGAATGTTAATACAAAATACAGAAAAAGTGCATATACTGGCCTAAAGAAAAATTATTAGTCATTAGGAGGTATGTGGTCACAAGATAGAACAGGTGCAGTTTTGTTTAAATGGTCAATCATGGATCCCAGCTACTTAAGGTGTAGGCGCTCCTATGTAGGGGTTCACTGGGGGTTCATAAATGGGGATCATTGGGGACAATAAGCGACCTCTATCAATGAGTTTTAGAAAAGCAAAATAAAAAACCCAAGCTGTCTTGTAAGTATACAGTTATAAGCTCAACCATGTAAAGGCCTCTAGTAGTAGCCTCCCCAATCACAAATTCTACCCTCCTCCACTTTTGGTGGGTCAGATAGGGGGATTCCATATTGCTACTGAACCTTTTTTCCTTTCTAGGGTAACTCTGTTTTCCTAAATATAACTCCATAAATAATTGCTTCATTTACAAAAATACCTGACTCCAAACCCCCTTCACATGGTCATGCCTTAAGCTGGCCATAGACGCAAAGATCCGATCGTACGAATCAACGTACGATCGGACTTTCCCATCTCCCGACCCTCCACTAACCATTCAGATCAAAGTCTTTACCATTCCGATCAAATAAGAACAGATCACCCAATGTTCTGCCCCTGACAGCAATCGTACGATACTTATGTCTGACAACACTAGTGACAGTCTCCCTCTGAAAATGGTACAATCGGCAATACACGCAGAGATATTATCGGCAGGCGACAGAAATTTTCTAACCTGTCCGATCGACCAAACGACCGATCTCCGACGGACGAAAAATGTCGGGACTCTCCACACACGGTCCGAAAATCGTACGAATCCACGATTCGTACGATCGGATCTTTGCGTCTATGGCCAGCTTTAGGGACACCTTACTTACCACACCTAGGTTAGGGCTTTATCCGGACCAGCGGACTAGCAACCTAGGAAAAACAGGAATAATAAGCTCTAAACATACAGTAAGTGCAAGTGCAAAACTCTAAAATTTAATTAGTTTGAGACCTTTTTTAAAAAGCTGCTGCTTGCAGGATTGTCTTATTGTAATGTACATATACAACTAGTTACACATTAATGTGGTTATTGAAGGAAGTAATGCAAACGGTGCCGATAATTGCTATGCAAAGTTGCTGTTGCAGGAACCAGGATTATTGTTATTCCGTTTTCATCCATTTTTGCTCATTGCACTTGTGTTTGAAATTTAGCCTTGTAGTGAGAAATTTTAAAACCCAGAAGGAAATAGATTATTCACATTTTAGTTACATGCAAGTTTTGGGATTTTGGGGGGCCTCTAGCCTTTTTCTAAAATGTATCTCCCATACTGTTGACATTAGGACATTTTTCAAGTAGAGAAATCTGTTTTAAGGTCTCAGTTCTGAGAGCAATACAGAATATTCTTCTTTGTAAAGTACAATGTATTATTACAAGGGACCTGAGGCAAAATTACGATAAATCTCCATAAGAAGCAGTAGTAATGCTAGTAATTGAATAAAATGTAGGGTCTTTATAGTCATAATGAGCACATTTTTGCCTCATACAGGTTTGTGTAAAAATTTGTATTTTTGTGAGTGACAACATTTTCTGTGTATGTGCACTAGAATTTTGCCATGCATTTTATTTTACAGTAAAAAAATAATTTTTTTTGAGCAGGAAATGCCAACACATTTGGTGCAAGAAAAACACTCATTGACTGGACAAGAAAAAGTTTCCAATTTACTCCAATGCATGTGGCATCTTGGAACACCAACCTTCTGTTTTGTACATACCTAAACAGCAGAAAAAGAAAGACTGTATTACAGATTCTTTTAGTTACGGGGGGCTTTAGGGTTATTTAGGTATGTTAACCTATCATTACTCCCTTTATTCATATGTGAATTATACAAGGGCCTACTCTGTAGATCAGAGGTTAACCCCAACCATTACACTGCATCCCCCCATTCCAGCCATCATCATCACTGAATTTAGAGTTATTATAAGCCTCTATACCTTGTTCTTTAGGCTTATAAGCAGTAGTGTTTTAAAAACACAAGAAACACAAAATGCGTCATGACAAACATAATTTTTGAGCATATCATAATGAAGACCCTACGGTTCTGGAAGCCCATTGGATAGAATTAACCCCAAGATCTGGAGAAAATGCGACTAAACATTTTATATGTGCAATATTTAGTGGAACACAATTTACCTGTGTTTTAAGACCCAATACAGTTTAAGAAATCATTGTTTGTTGTTCTGGGCTTGCCTGGTCTTAACATTTTCTTATGTTTGAGATATATTATTTAACAGCATTAAGTCTGCATCTAAAGGTAGAAGTGTGTTTTCCAGGAAGTTGACTATGATGTACCCATAACAGCTGGTCTTACTGTTTTGAGCATGTACCAAGTATGTATATGCCATCTAGAAGGCATCCAGAACACAAATCAGGGCCATAAAGATTACAATCTAGGAGGCTTAATAACCTTTTTGCCTCCTAGATCTTTCAGCAGTTATTTTACTTCAGTTTACTTGACTTTCTGTTTTACTGATGTAACTTTTGGCAAGAACATTCAATATTGATTCTAGGTTATTAGTCGTCTAACTGAGAAGTTACCACTTGCTGTACCATGTATACATATATATATATATATATAAACAAAGTCCTGTTCTGGAGCACTCAAAAAAAACATAATGAAAAATGCTTGGGCCCCGGTAAAAATGTTGCAACATATTATGTTTTAGAAAAACTAAAACTTGTGAAAAACGAGAAGTGGATTTATTCCCCTTATCATTTGTCACAAGATCTGTGAGTGTGGTTGTTTTTCTAAAAATAAAAAAAAATTATTTATATATATATATATATATATATATATATATATATATATATATATATATATATGTAGAAAGGCTGTGGCACACACTTACTGGAGCAAAACCCAGGTGCTAGTCAGATAGAAGCCATATAACCATACAGAAAGCTGACGCACACTGGGATTTATCAAAAATGAAAACTTATTTTATTTGGATCGACGTTTCGGTCCACACACGGACCTTTATCAAGATACATATAAAGTGCAAGTGTAGGCCATTTTATAGACTCACCCACCAGTGAACATGCATCAGAACACGCCCATACATCAAGTGAAAAATTTAACCCCAGAAGACACAAAGATCAGCAGACGTGGATAGTATTAACTTGGTCTGAAAAACAAAGTGCATGGAACAATATCGTTCAGTATATAAAACAATTTCATGATAATATATTGTAAATATTATTTAAAATATCATTAAAAAATTAATAGTAATATTACACTTGTAAAGTGACAAGTAGTTAATAAAGTGTTAATAGTGTACTGAAATATTTTAAAAACAATGTAATAAATACTTGGAAAAACAGTTGTTTGCATATAAACACATTTACGACAATTTTGGCAATACATAAAATAGTATAAATATTATATCTACTCATAAAAAGCAAGTAAACGAACAATATTCATTGAGACCTCTGGGGGCAACAGTGTTAAGCGTTTTGATCCAATAAACCTCCTTTTGCAATAACATACGATCCCAATCCCCTCCCCTAGAGGGTTCAGGGATTAGATCTATGCCCATGAACTTAAATGTTGGGAGATTGTGACCCATTTTTAGAAAATGTTGGGGTAATGGTAAATCTGATCTTCCAGTTTCAAAGGCTTTTTTAATGGATGACCTATGATTACCCATCCTCTCACGAAGGGTATTCTGCGTTTTCCCAACGTATGTCAAACCACATGGGCATGTTATAATGTAGATGACATGTGTGGATGTACAAGAAATGCGATGTCTAATCATGATCTCTTTCCCAGTATGGGGATGTTTAAAGGATTTACCTGTCACCATGTATCGACATGTAATGCAGCCCGCACATTTGTAGCAACCCTTACTTATTTTGCTTACAATGTTGCCACCGGATTCGTAGCATCTGGTTGGATCTGTTTGCATTAATAGATCTCTTAAATTGGGACCACGTTTGTAACCCCCCCTGCTGATCTTTGGGTCTTCTGGGGTTAAATTTTTCACTTGATGTATGGGCGTGTTCTGATGCATGTTCACTGGTGGGTGAGTCTATAAAATGGCCTACACTTGCACTTTATATGTATCTTGATAAAGGTCCGTGTGTGGACCGAAACGTCGATCCAAATAAAATAAGTTTTCATTTTTGATAAATCCCAGTGTGCGTCAGCTTTCTGTATGGTTATATATATATATATATATATATATATATACACACAGTATATATATATATATATATATATATATATATATATATATATATATATATATAGAGGTAAATATACAGTATACACAGGAGTTTTAGGGGCACATTTACTATGGGTCGAATATCGAGGGTTAATTAACCCTCGATATTCTACCATCGAACTAAAATCCTTCGAATATCCAAGTCGAAGGATCTACCGCAAACGATTTTCTTTCGATCAGAAATTGCTAGGAAAGCCTATGGAGACCTTCCCCATAGGCTAACATTGGTGCTCGGTAGGTTTTAGGTGGTCGAAGTTTTTTTTTAAAGAGACAGTACTTCGACTATCGAATGGTCGAATAGTCAAACGATTTTTAGCTCAAATCGTTCGATTCAAAGTCGAAGGTCGAAGTAGCCAATTCGATGGTCGAAGTAGCCAATTCGATGGTCGAAGTAGCCAAAAAAACCTTCGAAATTCGAAGTTTTTTTCCTTCTAATCCTTCACTCGAGCTAAGTAAATGTCCCCCTTCGATGTAAACAATGGTTTCTTTTTGGACTGAAATATCCTGCGTTGTAAAGTTCCTTTTTAAACCTGCCAATGCATGGCTTTTTTCCTTTCTTCCTCAAATACACTCATGCCAAGATGGCAAGTTTAAACATCCAGTTGTTATTCCCATCTGATCTCGTCTGTCCTTCTCCTCTAAACTGCTTTTTTTATGTAGACAGTCAACACAGGTTTGATGTGTTTAATTTAAAAGGGAGTAAGCATGCTCGTAGAGTGAGACTGCAAATCTTCTCTTTATGGAGCACTAAAATTCTGGAGCGGATTAGAAGTGATGCTGGGTTAAAATTTATAGTAACTTTTAATGGCATTAGAATAATTGTCCTCTGCTGTCCCCCTCTTGCGGCATCTATTCTCCAATGGTGTGAGGAAATTAGAATTTTTTTAGAGGAATGGAAAAGGATTTGTAAAATAGTGCTCCCATGTTGGTCCCTGTGTACATACAGCTGCAACTCATTCTTGTATCCCCATTTACAGAGCATTGTGTTAGTGATAGGGCATTGCATAGTGTATTTGTCAACGGCTTCCTTAATATGTCTTGGTCAGAGTTTATTATTGAGTGTTTTTAGTCCAATTGTGCTGTCTATACAAGTTACGATATATAACAAAAATATATAAACACACATATGCACATCAATCAACTGCTTGAATGTATATATGACATGGGCCGTACAGCACATATGAAAACATAATTGTATCTCGGGCAGCAAGATGCTAAAAAGCACCCCTGCCTTGGAGGGCTGGGAAGAATAATTACTCTATGGACATTTTTTTAAATTGTTTTTATTTTTCCATAAAAGAAAACATACAAAACAGGGAAACAGTACAGGTAATCTTACAAAGATCAACAAGATAGAAGTGATTACATCAGGCAATGATGTACCAAAGAAAGAGTATTAGAGGAATGAGCACTAATATTTAGTAATATTTAATAGTTTCTATATATTTGGTCAAAATAATGGCCGAACAAAGAAATAAATATTCAAAATGGTCTGGAAGTTTTCTTGGAAGCACGGGTGAATCACTGAAACTGTCTTTTCAACAGACATCAATTTTTTTAAGAATTTCAGCATTACTGCACCAAGTAGTAAAAGTAGAAATGTTGTACAGGACATTAGGCTAAAGCTATGCTACAACACAGTTGCAAAACTCACTAACTGGTGTGTAAGTTGTAGCCGGGTCATTTTTGGTTTTGAGAAGGCAGGGTATGGACATACTCTTACACGCTCTCCAATTGTACATTATTTCGCATGAGCCTATGAAGGAGTGCATGCGAGTGTAGAAGGCAACCATGTGCATCATACACATTTTAGTCAATGGAAGGGAACTCAGATTCCTGTGCTTCTATTTTGTACTTTCAGCAGAGCATGCTGAACTGGCCATTGGTGCTTAGTGTCAATTTTCAGTTGTGTTTGTAAATTAAACAGAGATGAAGTTAAACTGAGCAACAATTAGGGATCTTGGTTAAACTGTGAAGCATTTTAGGAAACACACAATAGGCCACAGCATCAGAATCACAGACCTCTTTTTGTCCTTGTGCTGTTTAGAAAATAGGTAGCGTGTAGTCAATGATGGTATTGCTTCAATGGGATGCAATTCATAGGAACGTCTTTACTAAATACCCATGTTTAAAAAACATTTGGAACATCCCTACTATGAGAAAGACAAGAGACATGGGCAGAAAACCTAGCATTTTCTTACAATGAATGCCAAAAAGCACAGTCTGCATTCTGCCCATTTATTAATGGACTAAACTGCCCCTTTATTTCTGCAAAACTACTAATATCATTAGCATAGAATAACAAACGTGTTGTTTTCATATAACGATATAAATATAGTTTTAACCACACTGCCCATGCAGCCCTTCCTTAGTATTGCAAATGAATGGAGTTCACAAATGTCATGTTTTACATTTGCAAGAACAGCAATGACAAAATATTAAAGAAATGATGTTAATTTAATTGGTGCTAAAAAGAGGGCTTTGAGTTCTTAGATCATTGGGCTGACTTTGCCACTGGATACAATCTGTACAGTCGTGATGGATTGCATCTAAATGGAAAGAGGGCAGCTGTGCTGGGGGGAATGGTTAGACAGATGGAGTAGAGTAGAAAGGAGAAAAGGGTGGGAGAGAATGGCCCAAGAAATAATATTAAATTGGACAGAGCAAATAAGGAAGGGGATAGAATATGGCATACCTAAAGTATATAACTGTGCGATGATTCAAAACAGCCTATCAAAGAAAGCACAATATTCGGAACAGGATAGCTAAAGTACATTAAAGTGATACTGACACTAAAAATGTTATTTCCAAAATATGAATCTACATTAAAAGTTACCTATAAGTCATGTTGATTGGTTTTCACTGATAGTTCTGCTTTTGTAAGTAATTGTTACTTGAAGTTCCTAAACCTGACTGTTTTGCCAACCTGACTATACCCCCAAACAATGTAGGTCTCTATAAAAATATATTGCATAAAACAGCTCATATATAAAACCCTGCTTCATGTAAACAACCCATTTTCATAATAATATACTTTTCTAGTAGTATGTGCCATTGGGTAATGATAAATAGAAAATTGCCATTTTAAAAAATAAGGGCGACCCCCTTGGATCGTACCATTCATTGAGCACACAAACAAATCAAACAAACTGTACTTCTTAGGTCACATGAGCCAATTAACAGACAGAGTTGTGTGTTTTGCTTCCACACTTCTACCTGTTACAGTTAGAGCTGCAGTATTTCTGGTTAGGTGATCTCTGAGGCAGCACACAGACCATTAGTAAGGGGCACATTTACTAAGCTCGAGTGAAGGATTCGAAGTAAAAAAAACTTTGAATTTCGAAGGTTTTTTTTGGGTACTTCGACCATCGAATAGCCTACTATGACTACGGCTACTTCGGTAGGTAGGTATAGTTTAACTTTAACCTGTCAGTTAGAGTTTCTAACTACTGCTGCACAATATGGCAGCCCCCTAACAGAGGAACAGGGTAGTAAGAAAGGGAATGTAAAAGCATCAGGCAAATACTTTCATGGCAAAATTATAAATAGCATTCAAAGACAATGTTATGATAGATAATAAAAAAAGGTTATTTTCTGATGTCAGTATCTCTTTAAAAAAAATGTCATTAGCATTATGGAGATCTTGATGGTTTATTCCCATGCTGGGTTGTTTACTTGGATTGGGTAAATGAAGCCCATCATTATGGTTTCAAACTGAAATTTTACAACCGATAATTGATTGGAAAAAAAAATATTACATTACATTTGCTGAGGAATTCATAATTTCGCCCAAGACAGATGAACTCAAGACAGATGGACAGAGAACAACCCCTTGGATGTTGCTCTCAGTCGCCTCAAGGCAGGTGCTAATTTTTAAATTCCTGGCTTGGAGTCAAGGAGGCAATTTGGTTGCATAATAAATACAGATATACTGTAAGGTTCCCTGTAGGCTGTCAATCCACATAGGGCTACCAAATAGCCAATCGTATCCTTTATTTGGCACCCCAAGAACTTTTTTCACACTAGTGTTGCTCCCCAACTTTTTATACATTTGAAAGTGACTCAAGGGGTAAAAATGTTGGAGATCCCTGCCATAGACCAATCTTTCAAGTTCAGCTTGATAGGACTAAGATCTATAGTATAGTAAGTATTGTAAGTATAGTAAGTAATGACCTGCAGAATAGAATTTGCATGAGCGTGACATCCAATCCAACCACACACCCAACAGAAGGTAGTGACAAAGGTCGTTCCAAACGTGAGCATGATCTACACATGCCCCAGTAGGACCTACAGCAATAGTACCAGCTAGAGATGTCGCGAACTGTTCGCCGGCGAACTTGTTCGCGCGAACATCGGGTGTTCGCGCTCGCCGGAAGTTCGCGAACGTCGCGCGACGTTCGCCATTTTGGGTTCGCCATTGTTGGCGCTTTTTTTTGCCCTCTCACCCCAGACCAGCAGGTACATGGCAGCCAATCAGGAAGCTCTCCCCTGGACCACTCCCCTTCCCTATAAAAACCGAAGCCCTGCAGCGTTTTTTCACTCTGCCTGTGTGTGCTGAAGAGATAGTGTAGGGAGAGAGCTGCTGCCTGTTAGTGATTTCAGGGACAGTTGAAAGTTTGCTGGCTAGTAATCGTTTTGATACTGCTCTGTTATTGGAGGGACAGAAGTCTGCAGGGGTTTGAGGGACATTTAAGCTTAGGTAGCTTTGCTGGCTAGTAATCTACCTTCTACTGCAGTGCTCTGTATGTAGCTGCAGTGGGCAGCTGTCCTGCTTCTGATCTCATCTGCTGACTGCTGCAATAACAGTAGTCCTTGTAAGGACTGCTTTTATTTATTTTTTTGTTGTTTTACTACTACTACTACTACTACTATAAGAGCCCAGTGCTATTAGTCTAGCAGTGTTGGGGAGTGGGACTGGTGTGCTAATCTGCTGCTCCTAGTAGTTCAGCAGCACCAACTTTAATTTTTTTTTTTAATATTCATTTTTTTTTTATTTTACTTTTTTTTATTTTACTACCGCTGTAGTAGTGTATAAGTTGACCTTTTAGGCATTATTTGCCCTGTAGGCATTATTTGCACACTGTTTTCTTCAACCCGCCATCTAGCTGTGTGACCTTGTTCACATTCTGTCTAAATATCCATAATATTACCGTCTCCAGAAAAAACACCGGAGTGACTTTTTTCAAGCAGCCATAATATATTTTACGTAATCCGTATCCACCGCTGTAGTAGTGTATACGTTGACCTTGTAGGCATTATTTGCACACTGTTTTCTTCAACCCGCCATCTAGCTGTGTGACCTTGTTCACATTCTGTCTAAATATCCATAATATTACCGTCTCCAGAAAAAACACCGGAGTAACTTTTTTCAAGCAGCCATAATATATTTTACGTAATCCGTATCCACCGCTGTAGTAGTGTATACGTTGACCTTGTAGGCATTATTTGCACACTGTTTTCTTCAACCCGCCATCTAGCTGTGTGTATTATCGTTTCCAGAAAAACCAACTGAGTTTTTGTTGTTGTTGTTGTTTTTTTAAAAATAATGCCAGGCAAAGGCAGGCCGCCACGCAGAGGCCGTGCTAGGGGCCGTGCTGCTATGCAATCCTGTGGCCCTAGCAAATTGCCCAGTTTTAAAAAGCCAATGACCCTGAACTCCCAAAATGCTGAAGAGGTAGTTGACTGGCTTACACAGCACACCCCATCCTCTACCGTTTCTAACTTTACCACAACATCCTCCTCATCCTCCACTGCTATGGCCACCCCACGTAACACTTCCTCCACCACCGGTGCCCCTTCTTCACTGGGGTCAGAGGAGTTATTTTCCCATGAGTTTCTTGAACTGAGTAATGCGCAACCATTATTGCCAGAAGAAGATGAAGGAGATGAGGACCTTACACCAGATTTAATTCTGGCAGAGAACACGATAGAGATGGACATAATGAGTGATGAGGAGGAGGTCCCCGCTGCTGCTTCCTTCTGTGATGTGTCAGAAGAAATTGATGCATCTGAGGAGAATGATGATGAGGAGATTGATGTTTTGTGGGTGCCTAGTAGAAGAGAGCAAGAGGAGGGTAGTTCAGATGGAGAGACGGAGAGTCAGAGAGGCAGTAGGAGAATAAGACTTAGAAGAAGCAGGGAGGACAGCCCGCAGGGATCAGTAGGGCAACAACATGTATCGGCACCTGTGTTCAGCCGGCCAACGCACCCGCCATTGCCGCCAATACCGCCAACTCCGCCAACTTCTACTGTTACCGCCAGATCGCACACTTCCAAAAAGTCAGCAGTGTGGGATTTTTTTAATGTGTGTGCCTCTGACAAAAGCATTGTAATTTGCAATGAGTGCAGTCAGAAACTGAGCCTTGGTAAGCCCAACAGCCACATAGGTACAACTTCTATGCGAAGGCACATGAGCGGCAAGCACAAAGCACTTTGGGAGCAACACCTCAAAGGCAACAGGCAAACTAAAAGCCACACTCCTTCTGGTCCAGCATCTTACTGCTCTACCTCTGCTCTCCTTGACCCGTCTGAACCACCCTCCACTCCGCCTTCCACCTTGACCACCTGTTCCCATTCCCAGTCATCTGCCACCAGCCAAGTTTCTGTGAAGGCCATGTTTGAGCGTAAGAAGCCAATGTCTGACTGTCACCCCCTTGCCCGGCGTCTGACAGCTGGCTTGTCTGCACTCTTAGCCCGCCAGCTTTTACCATACCAGCTGGTGGACTCTGAGGCCTTCCGCAAATTTGTAGCAATTGGGACACCGCAGTGGAAGGTACCCAGCCGCAATTTTTTTTCTAAAAAGGGAATACCACACCTGTACCAACATGTGCAGAGCCAAGTTACCGCATCTCTGTCACTTAGTGTTGGGCCAAAGGTCCATATGACTACTGACGCATGGTCCTCCAAGCATGGTCAGGGCAGGTATGTCACCTACACTGCCCACTGGGTGAACTTGGTAATGGCTGGGAAGCAGGGAATGGGTAGCTCAACAACAACAGTGGAGTTGGTGTCACCACCACGGATTGCACGCGGTTCTGCCACCACCTCTACTCCTCCATCGCTCTCTACCTCGTCTTCTTCTTCTTCTTACTCTGCTGCTGGGTCCTCCTTCTCCTCCTCCACACCTGTGCACCCCCAGCTCCCCCTAGGCTATTCGACGTGCCAGGTACGCCGTTGTCACGCTGTCTTGGGGATGACGTGCCTGGAAAGCAAAAACCATACCGGATCTGTACTCCTGTCATCTCTGCAGTCACAGGCCGATCGGTGGCTGACCCCACACCAACTGCAGATCGGAAAAGTGGTGTGTGACAATGGAAGCAATCTGTTGGCAGCGTTGAGACTAGGCAATTTAACACATGTGCCCTGCATGGCACATGTGTTAAATTTAATAGTCCAACGTTTTGTCTCCAAGTACCCAGGATTCCAGGACGTTCTCACCCAGTCCAGAAAGGTGTCGGCCCATTTCAGACGTTCCTACACAGCCATGGCACGCCTTGCTGACATTCAGCAGCGCTACAACATGCCAGTCAGGCGTTTGATTTCTGACAGCCAGACTCGCTGGAATTCAACGCTCCTTATGTTGGAACGTCTGCTGCAACAACAAAGGGCCGTCAACGAGTACCTTTTTGAACTGGGTGGTAGGACTGGATCTGCACAGCTGGGGATTTTTTTCCCCCGTTACTGGGTGCTTATGCGCGATGCCTGCAGGCTCATGCGACCTTTTGAAGAGGTGACAAATATGGTCAGTCGCACCGAAGGCACCATCAGCGACCTAATACCCTTCGCTTTCTTCCTGGAGCGTGCCGTGCGACGAGTGACAGATGAGGCTGTAGACCAGCGTGACGAGGAGCTGGAAGCGCACGATTTCTGGTCGGAATCACCAGAACGAACCCAGGCACCTGCTGCAACGCAGGGAGAGGTGCCAGAAGTGGAGTCAGAGGAGGAAGGTGGCTTTGTGGAGGAGGAGGAGGAGGACCAACAGGAGCAGGCTTCCCAGGGGGCTAGTGGTGACCTTTTGGGGACCCCTGGTCTTGTACGTGGCTGGGGGGAGGAGACCGTGGATGATGCAGTCCTTGATAATGAGGAAGCGGAGATGGATAGCTCTGCATCCAACCTTGTGAGAATGGGGTCTTTCATGCTGTCATGCCTGTTGAAGGACCCCCGTATCAAGAGGCTTAAGGAGAAGGACCTGTACTGGGTCGCAACGCTACTAGACCCTCGGTACAAGCATAAAGTGTCAGAAATGTTACCAACATACCACAAGTCCGAAAAGATGCGGCATTTACAAACCAGCCTGCAAAACATGTTGTACAATGCTTTTAAGGGTGATGTCACTTCAGGAACTCATCAACATTCCAGGGGCAGAGGTGCCAGTAATCCTGCCACGAGCACACCTGCAAGGACAAAGCCCTTTGGCCAGTCTGTAACGTCAGACATGCAAATGTTTTTCTGTCCAAGGCAGCGCCACAACCCTTCTGGATCCACCCTCAAAGAATGCCTCGACCGGCAGGTAGCGGACTACCTGGCATTAACTGCAGATATCGACACTCTGAGGAGCGATGAACCCCTGGACTACTGGGTGCGCAGGCTTGATCTGTGGCCAGAGCTGTCACAATTTGCCATGAACCTCTTGTCTTGCCCAGCCTCAAGTGTGCTCTCAGAAAGGACCTTCAGTGCAGCAGGAGGGATTGTAACTGAGAAGAGAACTCGCCTAGGTCACAAAAGTGTCGATTACCTGACCTTTATTAAAATGAATGAGGGGTGGATCTCGGAGGGTTACTGCACGCCGGAAGACTTGTTCTGACTTCTATGCAGCTGTCCTTCTCTTCAAGCCTCATGACTCCACACACAGCTGTCCTTTAGCGTCCTCCTCCTCCCTCCGCCACCGTTACAAACTAGGGTGCAAACCCTACTGGTTTAATTTTTTCTGGCCTCTGTGCTTCAGTGGCTGCAACCAAAAAAATTGGGCAAACAATGTCTACAAGGTCAACGTATGGCAAAAAATGACTATTTTCAGCATTTATATGGCATATTTTTTCTGGCAACTGTGCTTCAGTGGCTGCGTCCAAAAAAATGCATATTTTCTGCATTTATATGGCATAATTTTTCTGGCAACTGTGCTTCAGTGGCTGCGACCAAAAAAATGCATATTTTCTGCATTTATATGGCATAATTTTTCTGGCCTCTGTGCTTCAGTGGCTGCAACCAAAAAATTTATATTTTCAGCATTTATATGGCATAATTTTTCTGGCAACTGTGCTTCAGTGGCTGCGACCAAAAAAATTACTATTTTCAGCATTTATATGGCATATTTTTTCTGGCCTCTGTGCTTCAGTGGCTGCGGCCAAAAAAATGCATATTTTCTGCATTTATATGGCATAATTTTTCTGGCCTCTGTGCTTCAGTGGCTGCAACCAAAAAAATTTATATTTTCAGCATTTATATGGCATAATTTTTCTGGCAACTGTGCTTCAGTGGCTGCGACCAAAAAAATGCATATTTTCTGCATTTATATGGCATAATTTTTCTGGCCTCTGTGCTTCAGTGGCTGCAACCAAAAAAATTTATATTTTCAGCATTTATATGGCATAATTTTTCTGGCAACTGTGCTTCAGTGGCTGCGTCCAAAAAAACTGGGCAAACAATGTCTACAAGGTCAACGTATGGCGAAAAATTACTATTTTCAGCATTTATATGGCATATTTTTTCTGGCAACTGTGCTTCAGTGGCTGCGTCCAAAAAAACTGGGCAAACAATGCCTACAAGGTCAACGTATGGCAGTTGTTTAAAGAGAACAGTAGATTACTAGCCAGCAAAGCTACCTAAGCTAAAATGTCCCTCAAATCCCTGCAGACTTCTGTCCCTCCAATACAGAGCAGTATCAAGCAGATTACTAGCCAGCAAGCTTACTATCATCTGTCCCTGAAATCACTAACAGCTCTCCCCCTACACTATCTCTTCCAAGCACACACAGGCAGATTTTTCAGATACATTTTTGCCCTTGATCCCCCTCTGGCATGCCACTGTCCAGGTCGTTGCACCCTTTAAACAACTTTAAAATCATTTTTCTGGCCAGAAATGTCTTTTCTAGATGTTAAAGTTCGCCTTCCCATTGAAGTCTATGGGGTTCGCGAACCGTTCGCGAACCGCTCGCATTTTTGCGCAAGTTCGCGAATATGTTCGCAAACTTTTTTTCCGACGTTCGCTACATCCCTAGTACCAGCTTAAAATCTACTGAAGTTGCATTTGTAAGGTTAATGCAAATTTTCTTTCTATTACAAGTTAAAGCCATTGCAATTTTGTTTGTAGTTAAGAGGGATGGCTAGTTGTGAGGCCACAGATCATATGTAATGCTTTACTAATTGTATGACTTCAAATGACTGACTAAAATCTATAAAGACACTTTAAATAACAGCAGTGGTGCATTGAATGATATACTGTATAAAGGAGGGAAAAAAAGATATAAAGAAAGGTTACAAAAACACCCAATTGCCCACAAGCAGAGTGGAGAGCGACAAAGATATTCCAGTGGGTTAGTGCACAGATAATCAAGTAAAATTAAGAAGGAATTAGACTATTTGATCTCCTGGGTAGCGACCTATTTAGCTATAGAGTGATTGCTGATGACAGACTTAAGTTTACAATCTATTTTTAATTAACGATTTTGTCATCTGTGACCAGAAATGAAAAGAACAAGGAAGGAGAAAGTAAGGAGCCAAATGTACTGTCTGCTCCTCTCTAAGGGATGTCTCCGAAAACATCACAGTAAATTGCTGCCAATTACTCCTGTGATATATATACTGTTTATATACACTGTAATATCAACCCATTGATTGTTAATGGGCAACTTCAGGTCAAGATGGATTAGCCAGACCTTTAAATGTTGGGTTATTGTTGGCTATTATATGCTATTGCTTCAATAAAATATTGTAAGAAAATAAAAAGAGATTCAAGTTGGTGAGTTTATTGTACCCTGTTTGCAGAGGATCAAAGTGAACCATTTCCCCATTTGACACCAAGTCAAAATACACAATAGACTGCATTTATGAATGAAAGGGCAGTGTGCAACTGGATGCAGTTTGCCATGTTTTTTTACCAAGAATGCAGCGTTTACAGCCATGAGGGAGAGTAAAGTCCAAAGCAATTGAATCTGATGGGTCAAAATGCAAGCAGCTGTGGGATGGGATCATTTCTGGTGCTCCTTGGTATTCTTTAGGGACTGTGTCTATTGAAACAGACTGCAATGGGAACTATGCAAAAGTGGTGGTAGATCCCGGATTCCTCTGTGTCCCAAAACATTTTTTAATCTTATATAACATTCTCTTGTATCCAGTGTCGGACTGGCCCACCGGGAAAACTCCCGGTGGGCCCAGGTATCAGTGGGCCCTCTTGCTTCTAACCATTTAGCCTATTTCATGGTCATTCCCTATTTCTTTATGGGAAAAATGCATAATAATGGAAGAATATAGTAAGTAGATATAAAAGACTAGGAGAATAAAAAGGTTGAGTGAAGAGAGGTGGAATAATAGTTTGGTAACTGGGCCCATGGTCTAAGGTTTTCTGGTGGGCTGCCGGCATCCGAGTCCGACAATGCTTGTATCCTGATTCAATAGTTACACTGGTGTTTTTATTAACAAATTCATATGTTATGTACTGTAGAATTCTTTCTTTGAGCTTCAAGCCCTGGTTACATGAACATAGTTAGGCAAGGTCATGGAACCCTTTAGAGCACCAGCTTAGAGGAAAGGGGATGTGATATTTGGTATGGTTTTGCATGATCATTTGTTTTTTTTTAGTGTTTATTCCCTTTTCATCTCTTTCAATTTAGAGCAAACTGACCTTGACCCTTGATGGAGGCAACGTTCTGCTAAAGAGCTTGTCCTATAGTGGCACTACTGCCATTAGAAAGCATTAGTCAGTGTTAGTCAGTTGCCTAGTATATGAATTTATACATTGCCCTACCTTGTGAAATTTGTGAAATAAAATAGAGCTTCATAAATAGTAGTAACATGAATGTTGTAGATTTTTTTTTGGGGGGGGGGGGGGTTATGTGACCAAAACAATTATTTTAGATTTTCATCATTAGTGTTTATTTTTCATTTGCATGAAATAATTGCTAAACGTTTTTATAACATTTTTATGGCAGCATTAACTCTGTGTCTTGGTTACCTAAACATTATTAGAGCTAAATATTATTCATTCAAGAAAGCCAATTTAAACTTCTGTTAGATCTTTCGGAATACCTACACTTGTACCATTGGCAATTGGCATGTACTTTGCTCTTGTGAATCTTGCAGGTTGCAGGTATGGGACCTGTTATCCAAAATGCTTTGGGCCTAAGGGATCTCCATGCCTTAAGTCTACCAAAAAATCATTCAAACATTAATTAAACCTAATAGGATTGTTTTGCTTCCAATAAGGATTAATTATATCTTAGTTGGGATCAAGTACAAGATACTGTTTGATTATTACAGAGAAAATAAAATAATTTTGAATGAAGAGTTTGAATAAAATTTAGCATATGATAGATGGCCTTCCCTTATTTAGTAACTTTCTGGATAGCGGGTTTCGAATAATGGACCCTACTTAGGTCTAATTATTGGTGAGGTGGCCATAGGACTCGTATGGAATCCCATGAGAAAGAGAAGGAGAAAGAATGACCCATACAGCTGCACCCTCCCACCTTTTATGTCCTGAACACTCAATTAAACGAATTAAAACATAACTTGGAATCTAATCATAT
The DNA here is from genome assembly GCF_017654675.1 of Xenopus laevis. Classification (NCBI taxonomy): domain Eukaryota; kingdom Metazoa; phylum Chordata; class Amphibia; order Anura; family Pipidae; genus Xenopus; species Xenopus laevis. The sequence continues at coordinate 142,394,084 of NC_054379.1, forward strand.
AATTTGATTGAGGGTGCTCCCACTTCTTTTAGTTTACAATCTTATGGAATCCTCAACAAAGGTAGCAAAGATGCCAGCGGAGGATGCACAGATGCACAGACTGGATGATTTTATGGCATATTGTGTTCCACAGTAGCTTATAGAGTGGCAACAATATGGTATATCAAGAGTAAGGATGCACCAAATCCAGGATTCGGTTTGTGGATTCGGACAAAATCAGGCCTTTTTCAGCAATATTTGGATGAATCCTACTGCCCAGTGAACCAAATCCTAATTTGCATATGCAAATTAGGGACAGGGAGGGAAATCTTGTATTTTTTTGTCACAAAACAAGGAAGTAAAAAATGATTTCCCCTTCCCACCCCTAATTTGCATCTGCAAATTAGGATTCCGATTTGGTTCAGTATTAGGCCAAAGCGAAAGATTCGGGGGTTCAGCCGAATCTAAAATAGTGTATTCGGTGCATCCCTAATTAAGAGGCTGCTTTACTAAAACTCTAATTTATCTAATGGGTCCCTAATAGTCCTGCAGTAGTTTAAAACATTAAGGTATTACAACTGCCAAATGAAAGCTACTTTTTTGTCTTGTAAAGCATTGCGGTCATAAAAGAATGCAAGCCAAATTGCCTTCAAAAAGTCGATTTTTGGGGGGAATGCAATAAAAGTCGCAAAGAGCAAAATCTTTTGGAGCAAACTTAACAACTTTTTCAATAAGAAGTTGTATTACATTCACTGCGCACTGGTGCAAACCATAAAAATCGCAAACCTTCTTCCACTGTCGGAAGTGGTCACTAAACAGTTTCTGGGTTCACCAAAGCTATATTAAATTCGCACAAAGGCAAGTTTGTTTGCACAGAGGCATAACTTTTCGCATTGCAAATATTTTTTTCATTACCGACTTTTAATTCATTCCCCCATTTGTGTTTACTTTGCTTCCAGGTAACTGTTATAAACAGAGCCGGGCCAACCCGGCCAGGCGCCCTAGGCAACCTGGCCGGGCATGGCGCGGCTTCGTGTGCACTCAATCGCGAATGCGTGAAACCACGCGCCGGCGCGCATGCGTGAAATTCCGCGCATGCACGAAACTACGCGCTGGCATGCATGCGTAAATACACGCCGGCGCGCAACCGCATTTCAAACAAATTACCGGCGCCAGTCAGGGAGACAAAGGACCGGACACGGGGTAGGCGACAGAGCAGGTACGTGCCTGGCACCCCTCAGCTTTGCGCCCTAGGCACGTGCCTACTCTGCCTACCCCTAGTTCCGGCCCTGGTTATAAATCGATATTGACCCTCCCCAATATACAGTATAAACATTACATATTCGTTTTCCCTATATCTTAGAGTGAATAATAACTTCCATGCTCTTAAAACTATTTAGTTTATAAGAAGTATCTGTAGGTTACCCATATCAGCCTCAGCAGTACCTAAACAATAATCAGAGGCATTTATCACAGGCGCATGATATCTCCATATGTGTTTGCCCCGGCAATGGAAAATAGTGATTATGATCAAAACACATCCCAACATCCGGGGGACATGATGCGCTGACAATGAAGAAGAGAAGATTATATTCTGCGTGCATCATGTTTCTTCTTCTTCTTCAGCTTTATTATTTGCACATGGATATGATACCATCATGTCGGTCAGCATCTATTCAGCTTTAGTTATTAATTGGATCTCCTTTTTTTGAAATTGCCTAGGATGCCCTAGAAATTGACAAAGGTGTGCTAGAACCACATGATTAAATTCTCCTGAGCAGATATCTTTTAATAAATGGAGTTTAGGGAATCCAATGGCCCACAATCAACTCAATCAACTTCCCATTGTAGCAATACAGAATCCTCTGGGAATGCATCACAGTTGCAGTTGTCCTATGATGCTTCCCGAACAACTATTTCAATTCAATAGCTCGGCACTCTCATTAGTAGAGTCTAACACACTCTTGTTTCTTTTATTCCCTGCCTCACGGCACAATATACTAGAGGCAGGAAAACCTTGGAGATAATAACACATAACATACATGAAGAATTGCCTTGTAAACTTTATTTGCATTGAATTCTTATCCTCTACAATGTATACAGTCACGCAAGACATTATATTTTGTTCTGCTTGTCTCCCATATAAAAAAGTTAATATTACAGGTGTATAGATTTTCCCAGCTATAATTAATCCTTACTGGATGCAAACAACCCTATAAAATAATGTTTAAATTACTTTTTAGTAGACTTAATTTATGTAAATTCAAATTACAGAAAGACCTCTTCTCCAGAAAAGTCCAAGTCCTGAGCATTCTGCATAACAGGTCCTATATCTGTACAGCTATGGGACCTGCTATCCAAAATGCTTATCCAGATAAAAGATCTTTCTGTAGTTTGGATCTTCATGCCACAAGTCTACTAGAAAATCATGTAAATATTAAATAAACCCAATAGGCTGGTTTTGCTTCCAGCAATGATTAACTTTATCTTAGTTTGGATCAAGTATAAGGTACTGTTTTATTATTACAGAGGGAATCATTTTTAAAAATTTGGATTATTTGGATAAAATGGAATCTATGGGAGATGGCCTTTCCTTAATTCAGAGCTTTCTGGATAGCGGGTTTCCAGATAACAGATCCCTTCCCTGTACTATTCCTTTTCTGTCTCCAATATGCTGTATTTGTCTTCTGACTTACTTCCCCATTTTTCAAGCTGTGTATTTCAAATTATGTAATAATCTATAATAAAAAAATGAGATAAAAATAAATAGGAATTTCCCACAAAGCCAGAGAACATAGGGTATTAACCCGCATATAGTAACTGTTAGTAAGAGATATGAATGCAGCAGTGTAAAGCTTGGAAGTTCTTAGAAAGACCATCACACACAAAGGTAAAAAAAAAATGCATCAGCTGTAAATGGACAGTAAGCTCTTTCTTATCCAGAGATTGTATTTGCACACTCACGGACCGTAAAGAACCAGCATTTCCACACAGATGTCCAAGGATACAGGATCTTAAGCTGCATGGAGAAATTGTGAATAGTGATATGCGAAAGTGACCTTTTCTTGGAATCATTCCAAAATGCAGGTTATATTATTCTGTATTGGGCAGAAATCTCTTTTTGCTGCGAGTGTGGAAATTAAAGATGAGATTTACTTTTCCATGTGTATTGAAGTTTATTTTATATATTCAGTCCCACATATAGAATTGTGATACTTTCCCAGAGTGGGGATTCTTATAAGCTAATGTATTTCAACTAACAGAAGAGGGTCTGTGACTCCCATAGCTCCATGTGATCGCCTTCCTGCAATTGCCTCCCTACATTCCTATGGACTTGAACAGTGGCGGAACTACCGGGGAACAGGGGGTGTGAGCGGGCCAGGGCCCGCACCCCCTCAGGGCCCCCCCGGCAGCCCGTGCGCCACTGAAAATGTGGGCCGTACGGAGGGGGGCGGGGCCCGGGGCCCGGCTGCGTGTCACGCATCAGGGCCCGCCACCCTCTAGTTACGCTACTGGACTTGAATAGGAAATGCCTGGCGGAACTGGAGTGCATTTGGCCTTAAAAGTACTTACAGCTGTGTTTCTTGGTGTTTACCACTAGTGATGGGCCAATTTATCCAGTTTCGCTTTGCTGAAAAATTTGTGAATTTCCTGTGAAATTCACAAAATGGCGAAAAATGTGCGAAAACATGAATTTTGATGCAGGCATCAATTCGCAGGCATCAAAATCTACGCCAGTGACAATTTGATGCACATTAAAGTCAATAGGAGCATTTACTTGTCGCCGGCATCGGAATTGTCGATGGCATCAAAAGAATTTTTGTTAATTTATTCGCTGGGGGCAAAATACGCAAATTCACGCGAATTCGCACCTGCCAAATAAATACACCCATCACTATTAACCACTAAAGCGAATGGGAGGACAGGAAGGTGATCATGGGTGCATTATAGTCAGCTGTAATAAGCCAGGCTGAATTTAAGTTAAATGCAATCATAATGCAATCAGTGCAACGCAGCAACTTGCATGCATCACCCCAGATTTTTGCCGTTACTGGAGCTCTAGATATTGAGGTTAAGAACTATATACAGTATACTCTCGCAAGATTCATTATACAGGTATGGGATCTGTTATTCATAATGTTCGAGACCATGGGTTTTCCCGGATAAGGGGCCTTTCCGTAATATCTCCATGCTTTAATTCTACCAAAAAAATAATTTAAATGTTAATTAAATCCAATAGTATTGTTTTGTCTCCAATAAGGATTCATTACAGTATATCTTAGTTGGGATCAACAAGGTATTGTTTTATTATTACAGAGAAAAAGGAAATCATTTGAAAAAAGTTTTTTGATTAAAATGAAATCTACAGGAGATGGCCATGCCGTAATTTGGAGCTTTGCAAATAACAGGTTTCTGGATAAAGGGTGCCATACCTGTACTATACCAGAAAGGTTTATTTATATTCCCTGAATTGTTTCATGATAAGATTTGTTTCTGGTTGCAAGAAAAAGTTGGCTGAAACAGATCAAATAAAACCACTGACCTTTTGAAATGTTCAAATGTATGAAATCCCTATTCCTAGGGAACAGCTCAGCCCCCTAGTTTTTTTAAAACTGGTACCCATAGTACTACATTGTACTTTTCTCTGCAAGTTTTTTTTTAAGTGGCTTTACTATGGGGTTGAGGGAGGTATAGGAAAGTTCTACTTTTCAGCACCATGGACGGTGGCTGCTCAGAGCTTCTGCTATGCTCAACTTTCCTCTGCAACTTCTACAAAGTGATCCCTTCTGGATTCAGAAGGTATTTACTTGTCTCGTGCCAAATACACAGCATTGCCTAGATACCAAAAATGAGAGTTTTAATTCTTCCATAAGGCATCATGGGTGGAGACATGTAAATCACTCTTTTGTGTCCCTCTAGCCAACTATACATCCGGGGTTCTGGATGCATAATTGGCCAAAGGGACACAAAGGAGTGATTTGCATGTCTCCACCCATGATGCCTTATGGGAGAATTAAAACTCTAATTTTTGGTATCTAGTCAGTGCTGTGTGTATGGCATGAGACAAGTAAATACCTTCTGATTCCAGAAGGCATCACTTTGCATATAATTGCTAGCTAAGGGCTTTTTGGCTCCTTTCAGCCCTTCTCACCCTAACCAGAATTGGGTTCTGGTTAGGGTGAGAAGGGCTGAAAGGGCTAGCTAGTGCTAGCACTAGCAAGAACAGAACCATGCTAAATTAGTAAAGTATTTGCTTTACAGAGCAAGGATCATTCTTAACTTCAACTGGATAGGAATAAATATGTTCTTTTTTCTATGTTGAAACGTCCCATGAACCTAAAATGTACATTTTCCATGTGTGGAGAAAACCTCACAAAGATTGTTGTGTGCATTTGACTAAAGCAGGGAAGTAGGGGCCACAAACTTGAATAGCCTGCGCCCCTTAAAGTGGCAGAACTTCAAAGGCTTTTGTTACTCAGCAAAAACCAATGCCCAGTGCAGTCATACTAGTTGTTCACCTGCTGCCCCATTCCCTATCTCCACTGGGCTCCCTATTCCCCAGACCCCAACGTAGTCCCTGGTCTGATCCTACTATAGTTACCCCATTACAAATAATACTAAGATTTAAAGCATCAGTGTTCTGCATCAGATTTGTAGCAATAATGCATTAATGTCCAGCAATAAATAACATTCATATTGTGTTACACATCTTACAGAAGTAATCTTAGAAAAACAAATTCTTAATGCCAGGAATTGAGTAGTAAGTAAGTAAGCTTTAAGAGGCTTTACTATGGGGTTGAGGGAGGTATAGGAAAGCTCTGCTTTTCAGCACCATGGACAGTGGTCACTCAGAGCTTCTGCCATTCTTTCCTCTGAAACTTTTACAAATAAATGAGAAACACAAGGCTTACAGATAGAATGGACACTATGATGAAGCTGATATGAAGGCTGGGGGGGGGCTTAGTCTCTAAAATAGATGCCAGCTGCAAAATAACCGTGAAAAATATGCAGGTAACACTCCCACCCAAATAGGATCACTCCTCTCGGCACTCATCTGCTGTTGTTCTCTAGTAGTTTATCCTCTACTGCAGGAGTAGACTTATGCCATTCCATTAATTGTGTCTAATCTATAGGGCACTGTGTTAACACCAGCATTCCCTCCAGTTAGTGTGTAAAGTACCTGATAGTCATGCTAGCACTAGCAAGAACACGACCATGCTAAATTAGTAAAGTCTTTGTGTTACAGGGCAAGGATCAATCATAACTTCAACTGGATAGGAATACATTTGTTCTTTTTTCTACGTTGAAATGTTAGGCTCTGCCAGATAGAAAATAAGAAATCTAAATATACCCAGTTACTGGTAGCAACTACTTTTCTCTCTCTATGGCATAAGCATTACTAAGCTGTATGCCTGGGAAGTTGCAACAAATGTTTTGTGTTAGGGTGGATCCTGGCAATTTATGCAGGATTTGGATTTCAATATATTATGCTCACAACTAAGCATTGCAGTTGCATATTTTGCAATTTTAATAGATTTTGCTCATGTTCAAACATGCTAATGAGATCTCAGATTTGTTTCTGTATTTGTACAACTCTGTTGTGGAGGATTCCAACAAATCCACAATTAACTGATTTGGTCCATCCCTCATTTCAATGTATATAAACAGCAGGCCAATATAATGCAGGGCAGAGAGGTTGTGTGAAGGCTGATTAGAGTTGGGTAAGTATAAAAGCTTTAGTTTAAAACTTTAACTATAGCTGAAGGACTTCAAGATCGATATGTGACATCAACTAGAAATAATGTACAGCCTTATATACAGTTACAGAAGTACAGAACCTTGGAAACATTTCTATACGCACCTGAAATTTAATTTTTTCTATGTGTGGAAAAATCATCAGAAGTACAAAGATTGTTGTGTGCAAGTAGGGAAGTAGGGGCCCCTAACTTGAATTGCCTGGGCCCCTTTAAGTGGCGTAACTTTGAAGGCATTTTCGGCGACCTTCCCAGAGCTGCTTTAGAAGGTGAAAAATGAAATTTTATACTTCAATATTAGAAAAATGATCACAGACAGAAAATAGAAAGTATTCGAAAAAGTCTTTATTTCTGGTGAATAATCTGAAACCAACTGAACTGAAAAAAGTGTTTGGAAGGTGAACAACCCCTTAAAGACAGGAATTGAGTAGTAAGGTGTCAGCCATCATCTGAATGTGATATTTTTATGCAAATTGAGCAAATAAACAGTTCTGCCAGTGACACTCTAAGCTTCCTTCTGCCGGTGTAGCCTTTATTACCCACTTTGCCTAATTCTGTAAAGTTAAAGTGGAACTATCATCGATATAAACTTGCAACCACAGTGAATATTTTATCACAAGTAGGTGTTATTGTTTTATTACAGGCTTCTTTCCCTGACATTTTGAAAACTCAACATTTCAACAGTTATTTATGAAAAACATTTATCAAAGCACTTTGGACAGCTTTGACCACATGAAAACCATTTTACCGTATTGACCACAAACTTCCAAATCTGAACTCAATCAATCTGAATAAGGAAACGTTTCAGAAGAAACATTTTCTTATCATTTTCTATCTTTTCAAGCACAAAAAATGAAAAGAAAAGAATAAGAAATACAATAAACATTTCTGATTGTTTTTTTTTTTTTAGTGACAAAATGTGAAAACAAGGGCATCTTTTTCTGACCTTTAGAAAACCTGCCTTTTAGTCTTATCACTTCACTTCCAGTCTCTACTCAGATCTTTTCATTCAGGCCTCCCATTGTTTATCATCCTTTTCAACTTGGATTTCCCAGCGGTGTCTTAAGATCAATTTATCTAGAGAAGAATTTCAACTTTTGCCAATGTCCAACATATCCTATAAATGTTACTTCTAACAACTTTAGTATCATTTGCCCCTCCTAGCTGGACATCTCGGGTATAACCTGGCATCTGCCCTTCCATTACCCTCTTCACTTTCAATTGATAACTAATTCATGTATCTTTCACCTATTCACTACTCTGCCAATCCCTATGCCTGTTTACTCTACTATTGAGGATATACAGTACTGGTTAGAGAAGGGAAAATAACATAAATCAGACATACCCAGTCTGCATCTCAGATATCTTCATAGAAGTTTTGTACTTTGGTTACATTTACACTAATGTTTTCTAAAGTAGTAGTAGCAGATGTTTTGCATCTATACCCTATAATGTCAAAAGGGGAATTTTGATCCCCACAAGTAGTACAAAGTGGAACTATCTCCCATGAGAATATACCAAAGGGGCATTCTCATGAAATTTCCAAAAAACCTTTTCTCCAGATGTTTCTACGTTGTCAATGATGTGTATTTGCAGCCTCTGAATACAATCATAAAGCTGTTGCACCCGCACAATTCAGTTTACTGTATTTTCCCAAATCATATTTACTGGCTAGCTGGACTATTATGACCCATCGATATGGCTTCCACCGTGAGTTATTTAACCTCCAAGTTACTGATACAAGAGTAATGACAGAGACAGACGAGAAGATTTGGGGACATTTAGTCACCCAGTGACAAATCGCCTCTTCTTCGTGCGACTAATCTCCCACAACTGCCTCCCCACCGGCTAGATTTTAAATTGCCGGTGGGATGGCACTCGGATCGGTTTATTTTAAGAAGTCGCCTGAAGTTTCCTCGTGAGGCAACTTTGGGCAACTTTCTAAAACAAAGTGATCCAGCCCAAAGACGCCGGGCGACTAATCTCCCCCAAATATTCTCGTCTCTCTGTCCTTCAGGGGAAAGACACACAGAGCTACAAGTAGCAGTTGATTGTCATGGCTACAAAATAGACAATAGTGATAATTAACTTTGCTAAGACACTACAGGGCAAATTTACTTACCTTCGAAGTTGCGCCATTGTTAGCTTCGCCGCACTTTGCCACACTTCGCCAGGGCACCGCTAATTCACTAAAATCTGAAGTTGCGCTCAGGGAGGCAAAAGGTAGCGAAGTTGCACTACCGTTAATTCGTCAAACAAAGCGAAGTTACGCTAGCGATGCCTAATTTTCATACGGCGCCAAGTTAAAGTACAATGGACGTATATGTAGCAGCAAATACATTCCATTACACAAAACTGGGAAAGCTTCATAAAATAAAATAGAGTTGTTATTTTGCCCTATACATGTGCCCACTGTATAGTTTATGTTCCATATGTTAGGGGAAGGAGGGTACCCCACAAAAATGTACAATCTTTTTCAGACTATCAGCCTATTTTTGGGACTTAGAAAAAGTCTGGAGCAAGAGGTAACGTTCAGTAAAATCCGCAAGTAAGTGGATTATCGTAGTTACGTCCCTTTGCCATAGTGCAACTTCGCCTGGCGTAAGGGTGCGAAATAGCGCTAGAGTAGGTCCACTTCACTAGCGAATTTACGCCAGCACCCGTTAGTAAATCGGCCAAGTAACGAAATGATGTCACGCTGGTGAATTTTCACTAGCTTTAGCCACTTCGCCCTTTAGTACATTTGCCCCTACATGTATTCTAGCAGATTCAGTATTATCTATGGCAGGGTATATGTGACCTGGGATTGCATACTGCAAAGCAACACTGCTTCCTTTTGAAACAGGGAACAGATCGGGCCTTTAAACATTTGCCAATGCTCCCGTGTACAGTTTCTTTTAAAAGTCTCATACATTTCAGAACTAGTTCCCCTTTAAGGTAGACTCTTTCCTATTTATTCTCATTCTGTAGACAACTGACAAATTTCTAATTCAGCAGAGCAGCTAATGTCTCAATGCAAACTCGAGTTAAGAATCCACTTAAAGCAATTTAGCTAAAGGAGGGGATACGTAAGTTAAATTGCCTTTTTTTTTTAATAATTCCCTCCCCATCTCCTCCACTAAACAGAAAATCCTTGGAAACTTAAAACTCTTTTAATCAGCTCGAAACCATTCGTGAAGCTTTTCAGCTATAAGGCAACATGCATAGCCTCTGATAAATGTCTATCATTCATTTGCATATGCTAACAGCTGCACTTTAATCAGTGTTCTAATCCCTAACGATATTAATGAATTTTTTTATGGTGCCTTCCCCCTCCTCTGTCTCTCTCTGTCTCTCGCTCTCTCTTTCTCAGTATCATGTTTGCTAATTCAGAGCTGATCGGTAGAGACTCTATACCGCTTTTTATGAAGGATATAATAGGCTAGTCCTGTTATCCTGCTTGAACAAATAATTAACACTACAAAGGGGACACATTCAGCAGCAAAGAGAGAGTATGAAGGCTTGTACATGCCTCTCACTTCTTTACTTCTATCTTTTTCTGCTTGTTCGTCTATCCTTCTTTTCTCATTGTAAGCCCTTTTCAACTTACAAAAGAAATGACTTCTTAGGAATAAGGGAGCGGCAACATAACCACAGCTATTGTCATTCTACAGAAGATGGTTTAGTGTTAGGAGAGAGCTCACTCTAACACTGCAGCTACTTTTATTCATTTGGGGTAATGTTCTCACTATCCTAAATTATAAGAGGTCCATGAGAAACCAAATCATTTAAGTTTATTTCTGATGTCAAGCTTATGCCACTACATGCCAGCTGGAGAGGTGGGGAAGTTGAAAATAAGCATTTGGGAGAAGTTCATGACTGAGAATCTAGTGGCAGATGTTGGAATATGCCAGTGGTAATCCTGCTGTAGAGGACGTTTTATGGGTAACAGGCCAAAACTACCAATATCGCTGCGAAAAAAGAAAAAATAGGTATACAGTTTTAACCTAATAATTCAATCTGCAGACAGGGTTGGTATTTAATAATATTACTATCCTTGGTGTAAACAGAAGAAAAAATGTCCTGCATCTGGAGAAGGTGCGATACTATAAAAAAGTGAAACTTACTCAGTAACATTTACCTACACTGGACAATAACAACCCAGTCCTGGTATTTTTAAGCTCCACTTTGACCAGAGGCACTGCATTTAACTAGATAGGCAGCCTCTTCTCTAGTCTAGAGCATGCCAGACAGATAAGTTACCAGACTGTTCCAAGTCCTTCTGGGAGAATCCTACAAGATCATTATCGTGGGCAGATTTCCAATGTTGGGGCACCCAAGCCGAACCACTTCACCATTCACATAATCAACAAGTCACATACCAACACCGTACCCACACCCCCACACATATACAAACTTGGTTATTCCTATTGACAAGCCTTTCAAACATATGATCCACCCACTCCTTTGGCACCCAGTGCAGATGTACCTGGGTGAAATGCTGTCCTTAAAATTGTGCCTCCCTAGGCCTTTGTAACCTCTAACAAATCCAGGCCTGATCCTTATGCTTCCAATAAGTGCATGGCAAGTCCTACCCCATGCAAGCATTATTCCATGATATGTTTAAAACTGGCCAAATCCTGGCAAACAGATATACATTTGAAAGTAAGAAGACAAGCAATTCAAGAGTAAGAATAGCAGTAAAACTGATCTCTCAGTGGATATGTTTTTTGGATTTAAGGTATCAGTGACATTGACAGGCAGATGGTGTTGTAGGAAATAGGCTATTGTCTAGTGATGGGCAAATTTATTCACCAGGCACGAATCTGCTGTGAATTTCTGCGGTTCGCCGCCGGCAAATAAATTCGCAAAATTGCAGCAAAAAATTTGCCGACGACAATTCCAACACAGGCGACAATTCTAGGCACCCAATCACTTTATTGGGCATCAGAATTGTCTCCAGCATCAGAATTGTCACCGGCATCGGAATTGTCGCCAGTGTCAAAAATATTTGCCCACCGGCATCAAAATTCGCGTTTCGCAAATTTTTCGGCGAAGGGAAATGGGAGAAATTTGCCCATCACTACTATTGTCTTTTAATACACTAGAGCCATGAATATCCTGTAAAAAGTGTAAAGTATATCCTTATAAATAGTGCTTAGTGATGTCATTGGTTATAATCAGAGCTTTAGGATGTCATTTCTGACACGACTCATTGAAACTTGTTTATTATAATAAGTAAAGTACCCCTTGTTGCAAAATATGAGGATATTTGACGTCACCTTGTAGTTCCATGACCTGGTTAAAAACACTTGCCTTTCGGCCTGGTGCTTTTATATGGTCATGGAACTTATAATATTCTTTTTACAATAGGGGTTACTTTATTCACGATATAAACCAAACAAAATAAATGCAGACCAACTGTAAAGCTAGTTAGAATAGGGCCATCTATAATAAAGCTGAATAGCTCCATTAAATCGGAGAATATATAATGAAAACAGCTGGAACTAGAGAAGGTGCACAATTGGTGGGGGTGAGTGGAGACCAATTAGTGGTATTGAGTGGTGGCCATGGAAACTGAGTGGTGGAGTGCTGGTGAGCCTGTACTGGGAACTGTTACATTAGGGTTCCAGCCAGTCCTTGGGTGCCAATACTATTTGGCTCAGCTCTGAACCTGAACTGACCACATTGACTACCTATACACCCTACATATTTATTTCCAGGATAAAGGAACTGACATAAAAAACAACTGCACACTTATTTGTCTGTGCAGTAAATAATAAAAAGCAAGTTGGGAGTGCCAGGAAGTAGAAGTATATAAAAAAACTTATCTAGATTGTGATTAGAAAAAGATACCTACCCTTTAAACTTGTATCTCTTTCAGGTTGTTTCATTCAGGCTTTACTGTCATTTTACAGCTTATTTTAAAAGCGCCAGCATTTCTTGCAGGGATTGAACACATTACAAATCTTGCGTTTATCACTGTATTTTTATACCGTAGTGGTGTTAGACTGGATTCCATTTCTAAATCTTTTATAAATTCCTTTACAGCATCTATGAGCAGAATAATTTCCTCCTCTTCAAGACCTCAAGGTTCCTTATTCCCAGTAAGACTTCTAAACATTTACCTTTTTTTAAAAAAAGATTTAAAACAGGCAATGTTTTCTACCAATCTTGCAACCTATAGCAGCCAAGCAGCAAACAGTATTTCCTGGTTGTTTAAAACAAGGATATGATTGGTTGCTATGGGTCACTAGACCTATGCAAACTTTTATTACATGATGCTATTAGCCTGAATTTGTTGGTTTAGTAGTATCCCTAGTTCTGTGCCATAAACAAAAAGCTACTGAGTATTCTTCCTCCACAAATCCAAAGAGAGATGATCAATGCACTCTTACCATCTAAAGTTGTAAGCAATGTTTAATAACATCCCTGTGATGTTACTGTGGATATGAACTGTAACCCCACACTGTTAAATGTTACTTACTCTATTAAAGTGAACCAGCAGTTATAGAGGAAAGTTCATTCATATAAACATGCAGCCCAATAGTAGCTTAGTAATTATTCTTTAAGAAATAGCGTTTTATTATAAATGGTTTATTACTATACTCCCTCAACCT